>NC_084753.1:31101906-31401906 GCF_033978785.1 Entelurus aequoreus | reverse complement strand
GGATGCTGAAGCGCATAGTGCAAAGACTTTCTGCACAGTCAGTTGCTACAGAGCTCCAAACTTCATGTGACCTTCCAATTAGCCCACGTACAGTACGCAGAGAGCTTCATGGGATGGGTTTCTATGGCCGAGCAGATGCATCTAAGCCATACATCACCAAGTCCAATGCAAAGCGTGGGACGCAGTGGTGTAAAGCAGTGGTCCTCAACCACCGGGCCGTGCCCCGGTACCGGTCCGTGGATCGATTGGTACCGGGCCGCACAAGAAATAAAAAATTGTTATTAAATCAACATAAAAAACACAAGATACACTTACAATTAGTGCACCAACCCAAACAACCTCCCTCCCCCATTTACACTCATTCACACAAAAGGGTTGTTTATTTCTGTTATTAATATTTCTGGTTCCTACATTATATATCAATATATATCAATACAGTCTGCAGGGATACAGTCCGTAAGCACACATGATTGATTAAAATAAATAAAAACTCTCCCCCCGGTCCGTGGGACAAATTTTCAAGCGTTGTCCGCAGTTACAAAAAGGTTGGGGACCACTGGTGTAAAGCAGGTCGCCACTGGACTCTAGCGCAGTGGAGACGCTTTCTCTGGAGTGATGAATCACGCTTTTCCATCAGGCAATCTGATGGACGAGTCTGGGTTTGGAGGTTGCCAGGAGAACGCTACATTTCGGACTGCATTGTGCCGAGTGTGAAATTTGGTGGAGGAGGAATTATGGTGTGGGGTTGTTTTTCATGAGTTGGGCTTGGCCCTTTAGTTCCAGTGAAAGGAACTTTGAATGCTCCAGGAAACCAAAATATTTTGGACAATTCCATGCTCCCAACCTCGTGGGAACAGTTTGGAGCGGGCCCCTTCCTCTTCCAACATGACTGTATGCAAGGTCCATAAAGACATGGATGACAGAGTCTAGTGTGGATGAACTTGACTGGCCTGCACAGAGTCCTGACCTGAGCCCGGTAGAACACCTTTAGAATGAATTAGAACGGAGACTGAGAGCCAGGCCTTCTAGATCAGGCCTGGGCAATTATTTTGACTCGGGGGCCACATTTAGAGAAAAAAATGTGTCTGGGGGCCGGTATATCTATTTTTAAGAACACTTTTACAAAACCTCACAATGTCTGATTGAATGCTAAAAGCGTTATGACAGACCGTCTTAAAAAACGTAATGGAATTTAAAAATTTTCTATAAACGATAAAACACTGAATATTGACAAAATATGAACGTCACACCCCCTTTCGATCGACATATTTTACAATCAAGTGAAAGGCAACAAAAATGCAACAAACCGTGAAATAGTAACGCGAAGGGTACAAAATAAGCCCACCTACAATCTGATATATCACTGACCTTTAGAACTTTGTTGTGAAAATCTCCTTCCGCATCTATGGAAACGCTTCCCACCCACACTGCTTGGTACCTCGTCTGAGCTGCTGTGACTTAGATGACCATAGTCACTAATTAGATTACCATAGTAACTAGTATATCATCCATAAGCGCAGATTCCAACGATTGAAATACTTTGTATAGTTCAAGACTTACGATTGTTAGAAAACATCACTGCACATCATAATGGCAGCTACACATTCCATCTTAAAGATCTAAAAAAATATTTGGGAATGTCCGGCGGGTCAGATTGAAAAGCTTAACGGGCCGCATGTGGCCCCCGGGCCTTAATTTGCCCAGGTCTGTTCTAGACCAACATCAGTGTGTGACCTCACCAATGCGCTTTTGGAAGAATGGTGGAAAATTCCTATAAACACACTCCGCAACCTTCTGGACAGCCTTCCCAGAAGAGTTGAAGCTGTAATAGCTGCAAAAGGTGGACCCACATCATATTGAACCCTATGGGTTAGGAATGGGATGGCACTTCAAGTTCATATGTGAGTCAAGGCAGGTGGCCAAATACTTCTGGAAATATAATGTATGATATCTTTTGATCATGCCTTTGATAGTTACTCCCACCTTTAGCCCGCGCGTCATTGAATTTCTTCACTTTGACATTTGGAGCACAGGCCAGAGGTCACATCCCGACAACACAACGATGCTTTGTTTCAATAGTCATTAAAAGGGAAGAGTCTGGAGTTTGTACCGCGCATTGCAGACACCAACCCCCCCGCCACATTCGCCTTCGCACCTGCACCGGAGCTCCAGCGGCCCCTCCTCTTTATTAATATATAAATGTATATTTTATGGAGTGAAATTACTGCCAAAACTCAGAAATGTTACCAAAAAATAAATAAAAAAATTTCACAAACACACTAAAGCATTGGTCTCCAACTACTGGTCCGGCATGACGCATTTTCTACCGGGCCGCACAGAGACATGAAATAATTTATAACCGACCGCATTTTCTCCTAATTAACTTTCGCCTGTCACACCAGACACACCAATAAGCTTGTTCTTAGATGTATTATAAACTCCTGAAGTCGCCATTTGCTATATTTGTTACATCTTTGTTACACTGCACATTAATAAACATATCAAATGTAAAGAGAGACAGCACGGCCTGGTTGGTAGAGCGGCCGTGCCAGCAACCTGAGGGTTCCTGGTTCGATCCCCGGGTTCCGCCATCCAATCACGTCTGTTGCTCACTTGTGTGTGAATGTGGAAATAGTGTTGAAGCGCTTTTAAGTACCTTAAAGGTACTAAATTAAAAAGGTCCCAGATTGATGACCTAACATCAGGGCATAGTAGGCAATCTCAGTGCTAAATTGTTGCATATAATAATTGTGATGAAGGAAGAAAACACACATGTCCTTTGGCCAAGTAAGTTAAAGTGCTGCTATTATTGCACACAGTCTTAGTACACAAGTAGATGTATTTAAGCATGGAACATTGGACCAAAAAAGCTAACAGTGTATGAAATATTGCACAAAATATGAATACATAACTTTTAGTATGGAAATAGAAATCTATTGGAATTAATGGTATTTCTAACTATTATATATCCGTGCTCTTATTCTTGAATGTGATGTATCACATATAACCCATCAGATACTAAAGCCAAAAAAGCCTACTATGAACAAAATTTAGTAAAAAACAGAAGTCCATGGAGAGCTTTTTTGCAAAAGGAAAAGGCCGGGGGCTCCCACTATTTCAACGTTATGGTGAGTTTGTTCATGTATTCATTTTTCATGCACTTATTTGCTATATTTATCTGCCACACGTGGAAGGCCGGTCCATGAAAATAATGCCTACATTAAACTGGTACTCCTGGTTGGGGACCCCTGCACTAAAAGGATTAGTAAGTAGAAAAAGTATTTTCTTTCTTTTGGGATAAACTTTGGCACGGTTTCTTCACTTGTTTTGTTTCTCATGCGCAGGAACCGTAGTCCGCACTCTTCAACGACAGGTGGTGCTGCTGAGTGGTTCTTCTTGGATTGGCTCCGCCCACTTGCTCCTTTTAATTGGACCAAATACTGAAGAGAGGCAACTAAAAACAGACTTGGGAATTAAATATGAAAACATTTGCACGCATTTGCCGACGGAGCGAGTGATTTGTGAAACATTTTTAGGAGTTTGTCAAACAATTTTGAGTTTGTGGAGTTTTGGCAGTAATTTCCCTCCATAGGAGGTATACACAGTCCAGTTAAAAGATTCAACAGAACAGCCGTCAGAGCCGACAATCTGCCGCTGTCAACTGCTAAAGGTAACAAATACAGCGCAGCTGAAACCCTCGCTGACGTCACAGGTCGCTTGGCAACAGACACCGCCTTTTAAAAGGCGCACACTCTCATATTAAATTTTTCTCAAATACATATGTTCAAATGTTTTTTTAAGTAAAGCACTAATTACTTTAAGTAATTCATTACATTTGTTAAAGAGTAATTCCATTAGTAATTAAATAACTTTGTTGGTTATTTAACAAGTACCGTATTTTTCGGACTATAAGTCGCTCCGGAGTATAAGTTGCACCGGCAGAAAATGCATAATAAAGAAGGAAAAAAACATATATAAGTCGCACTGGAGTATAAGTCGCATTTTTGGGGGAAATTTATTTGATAAAACCCAACACCAAGAATAGACATTTGAAAGGCAATTCAAAATAAATAAAGAATAGTGAACAACAGGCTGAATAAGTGTACGTTATATGAGGCATAAATAACCAACTGAGAACGTGCCTGGTATGTTAACGTAACATATTATGGTAAGAGTCATTCAAATAACTAACATATAGAACATGCTATACGTTTACCAAACAATCTGTCACTCCTAATCGCTAAATCCCATGAAATCTTATACATCTAGTCCATACTTGCCAACCCTCACGTTTTTAGCGGGAGACTCCCGGTATTCAGCGCATCTCCCGATAACCTCCCGGCAGAAATTTTCTCCCGACAAACTCCCGGTATTCAGCCGGAGCTGGAGGCCACGCCTCCTCCAGTTTAATGCGGACCTGAGTGGGGACAGCCTGTTCTCACGTCCGCTTTCCCACATATATTGAATATAAACAGCTTGCCTGCCCAATGACATAACTGTAGAATGATCGAGGGCGAGTTCTTGGTTTCTTATGTGGGTTTATTGTTAGGCAGTTTCATTAACGTCCTCCCAGCGCGGTGACAACACACAACAACAGCAGTCACGTTTAGTCTACCGTAAAGCAGTTCGTCTGCCGTAGACAGCAATGTTGTGACACTCTTAAACAGGACAATACTGCCATATACTGGATAGCCTCCAGAACACTGAAATTGAAGTATTTATTTTATTTATATGTATAATAAAAAAAAATATATATATATATATATATATTATATATATATATATATATAATATATATATATATATATATATATATATATATATATATATATATATATATATATATATATGAAATACTTGAATTGGTGAATTCTAGCTTAAATATATTCCCCTCTTAACCACGCTCACGCCCCCCCACCCCCGACCTCCCGGTATCGGAGGACTCAAGGTTGGCAAGTATGGTCTAGTCTCTTACGTGAATGAGCTAAATAATATTATTTGATATTTTACGGTAATGTGTTAATAATTTCACACATAAGTCGCTCCTTAGTATAAGTCGCACCCCCAGCCAAACTATGAAAAAAACTGACTTATAGTCCGAAAAATACAGTAACTGGAGGAGCAGTCACATTACAGTCTGCAAAGCGTGCTTGCACGTTTGTATCCCCGACGCCTGCCAAATCTGTAGAAAAAGTCATCTTTGAGGCTGAGGTGAAGACCACTCTTACCAGTTCAGTGAATTCCCCCAAAACATTTCCATCGAGAAGACGGAATTTGCCGCCCTTCTCTGCGTCCACCATCGCTGGAGCGTGTGTGAACGCTTGAGTCATCTGCAAACACAGCAATCATTTAATGTGTCAACTACTATACAAATCAATCCAGTCTGATCTGATACATCCTAGAATACTCCTGATTCAGCATTTGGGCATATTACTCACAGATTTTCACTTTTTGCGTATGACCAGAAAACAACGTGGGCTATGGCAGGAATCTACTGTACACGCAAAATGTTCCGAGTTCAGATCAGTGAGCATTTCAAGGAGTAACTACTGTAATCACAAAAATAAAATAAAATAAAATTCGAGCCCAAAATGATTCATACCTTTGGCAAATTTGTAAACATTTTGTTTAAATGTAAATAAAAGTTGAAACATATTTTTCCTGTATTTCTGTTTTGAAAAACCCCAGTGACCAGTCAAGAAAAAAACTTGCTTGTTGAATAACAAAACTTAATTTGTGGTTCGACTCTGATAAACATTGTCAGTTTCACTGTACTTGTTAATTATTTGTTCTTTTTATGAGTTAAACCAGGTCTGTCCAAACTACAGTCCACGAGATGTCACAAGTTTATTAAAGAGTCCTGCCGAGTGCCTCAAGCTTAATTTGAATGATCCGTCAATTTAATTGCTACAGCTTTGCTGCCATCTTGTGGACAACATGAACAAAGCATTTCCTTTACATTTACTTATATGACACAATCCAAATAACCTATTCCACTCATGGCGCAAAAAAACTTCAACCAACATAAAAAGTAAACACACATAGTCACACATAACACAACCTGCGCACTGAACTTTGTGGATATTATAAAAGAATGTCCATTCACCATACATATTTCAAAATTACACCAATTTAAATCTACTACCATGCATGATGCGAAAAATGCAAAACTCTCTTCACACTTATCAATGTTTGGCACATTTAAAGGCCTACTGAAAGCCACTACTACCGACCACGCAGTCTGATAGTTTATATATCAATGATGAAATCTTAACATTGCAACACATGCCAATATGGCCGGGTTAACTTATAAAGTGCAATTTTAAATTTCCTGCTAAACTTCCGGTTCAAAACGCCTTTGGAGGATGACGTATGCGCGTGACGTCGAGAGATCCACGGAAGTGTTTGGACCATATTGGACACAATACACAGAGCTCTGTTTTCTTCGACAAAATTCCACAGTATTCTGGACATCTGTGTTGGTGAATCTTTTGCAATGGTTTGTTGCAAAGAAGAGCGTTGTAGGTGGGATCGGTGTATGCGGCTGGCTGTAGCAACACAACAAGGAGGACTTTGACTTGGATAGCAGACGCGCTAGCAGCGAACTCACCTTGACTTCCTACGTCTCCGGGCCGCCGAACGCATCGTCAAACGCTGGAACGCAGGTCAGCACGGGTGTTGATGAGCTGAGGAGGGCTGGCTGGCGTAGGTGGAGCGCTAATGTTTTTATCATAGCTCTGATGAGGTCCCGTTGTTAAGTTAGCGTCATTAGCAACAGCATTGCTAGGCTTCGACAGGCGTCGAATACACATTAACCGTGTATTTACATGTCCAGTGTTTGGTTCGGTGTCTCCTGATAGTAGTATTGTTGATCTTCTGTCTATCCTTCCAGTCAGGGATTTATTTATTTTGTTTCTATCTGCATTTGAGACAGATGCTATCACGTTAGCTCAGTAGCTAAGTGTGTCACCGATGTATTGTCGTGGAGATAAAAGTCACTCTGAATGTCCATTTTGCGTGCTCGACTCTCATTTTCAAGAGGATATAGTATCCGAGGTGGTTTAAAATACAAATCCGTGATCCACAATAGAAAAAGGAGAGAGTGTGGAATCCAATGAGCCAGCTTGTACCTAAGTTACGGTCAGAGCGAAAAAAGATACATCCGGCACTGCCTCTAGTTCTTCACTCTAACGTGACTCATCCACGAATCGTTCATCCTTGCTCAAATTAATGGGGTAATCGTCACTTTCTCGCTCCTAATATCTCTCGCTCCATGTAAACAACGGGGAATTGTGAGCAGCACTACCGCTTGTGACGTCACGCTACTTCCGGTAGGGGCAAGGTTTTTTTTTATCAGCGAGCAAAAGTTGCGAACTTTATCGGCGATTTTCTCTACTAAATCCTTTCAGCAAAAATATGGCAATATCGCGAAATGATCAAGTATGACACATAGAATGGATCTGCTATTCCCGTTTAAATAAAAAAAATTCATTTCAGTAGGCCTTTAAACTGTTTGATATTGCTGATTGATTGATTACAAAACTTTAGGGCGGTCATGAAAGTAAACAAAGTAAGAGTCAAACTTTCACATACTTAATATCCAATTATTTATACACACATATATACAGTATGTACACATACATAAACACACATTCATATACATATATACACACACATATATACACACACACACACACACATATGTATATAAATAAATACATACACATACATTCATATATATGAGTTATATATATGAATACATACACTACCGTTCAAAAGTTTGGGGTCACATTGAAATGTCAATCAATCAATCAATGTTTATTTATATAGCCCTAAATCACAAGTGTCAATGTCCTTATTTTTTAAGGAAAAGCACTGTACATTTCAATGAAGATAACTTCAAACTAGTCTTAACTTTAAAGAAATACACTCTATACTATGCTAATGTAGTAAATGACTATTCTAGCTGCAAATGTCTGGTTTTTGGTGCAATATCTACATAGGTGTATAGAGGCCCATTTCCAGCAACTAACACTCCAGTGTTCTAATGGTACAATGTGTTTGCTCATTGGCTCAGAAGGCTAATTGATGATTAGAAAACCCTTGTGCAATCATGTTCACACATCTGAAAACAGTTTAGCTCGTTACAGAAGCTACAAAACTGACCTTCCTTTGAGCAGATTGAGTTTCTGGAGCATCACATTTGTGGGGTTAAAGTTAAACGCTCAAAATGACCAGAAAAAGAGAACTTTCATCTGAAACTCGACAGTCTATTCTTGTTCTTAGAAATGAAGGCTATTTCACAAAATTGTTTGGGTGACCCCAAACTTTTGAACGGTAGTGTACATATGTATGTAGGTGTATACACACATTTACATATATACACAAATACACATATATATATACACTCACACACGTATCTAAAGGCTGAAATATACTCTCGCGTCACGTAACTTTCGCACGCAACGTGCCTTGCTCCTCTACCAACGTACCCTCCCGCCGATCTTTACATGTACATCCAAGAAAATCTAGCTTTACGTGAGTGTTCACTAATAACAAAGGAAACTTCCCACAGCCTAAAATACATTAAAGACAATTTACATCAAAGACAAAAGTTTTAAATAAAAGTAAAATATTTCTATTTTCTTTTGTTATCCCCTGTTATCCTTTGTTTCTTTTTCTTGATTACTGTTTGAAAATTATAGAGACAAATAATTTATATTTAGATCTTTGAAATAAATGTATAGAAACATGTTTACTTGCCTGGTTCAAAAAGGAGATTGCGCTTCTCAATGTGATTCAAGATGGAGTGCCAAACCCAAAAAAAAGTAATCCAGTAAATGTTTCAAAAATGTTTGAAAAGGTAGCACATCCCAAAATTAAGACTAGTAGGACAAAATACTCACATTTCACTTGATTTATTGCTCACATCAAAAAAGAGGAACGCTTACGCGTTTCGGCACGTGGCCTTCGTCAGAGCGTTTAAGAGTACATACAATTTCAGTGTCAATTTATACATACACACACACTCAGAGTTCACAACTGGGAATTGGATCCAATTACTGGGGAACCAATCACATGTCTTCTTCCTTGCTGATGCTGGGACCAATTTTCAGGTGGAGCTTCTGCAAAACACTGTTGTTAGGACTAGCATACACTAGATGGCACTGGACTGGATACTGGATGACTACAATGACACAGAAGGAACAATTATGTTAAAAAACATTTTAGGCTATAGTCATCATTGAGTCCATTTGGTGTCATAGTATTGAGTGTGTAGATCCAGAACATTTCTCTCTGTGATAGTTTTTTCAAAATATCTCCTCCTCTTTTGGGCATCATGATTTGTTCAATCCCATAGAATCTTAATGAAGAGGGTGAACCGTGGTTTGCTTCAGAGTAATGTCTTGCAATGGCATAGTCCATATTGCCTGTACGAATTGCTGTTTTGTGCTCAGATATTCTTTGTTTTAGCGGCCTTTTGGTTTTTCCAATGTAGGCTACATTGGAAAAACCAAAAGGCCGCTTTGCGGCTGGCTGTAGCAGCCTTTTGGTTTTTCCAATGTAGGCTACATTGGAAAAACCAAAAGGCCGCTAAAACAAAGAATATTTGAGCACAAAACAGCAATTCGTACAGGCAATATGGACTATGCCATTGCAAGACATTACTCTGAAGCAAACCACGGTTCACCCTCTTCATTAAGATTCTATGGGATTGAACAAATCATGATGCCCAAAAGAGGAGGAGATATTTTGAAAAAACTATCACAGAGAGAAATGTTCTGGATCTACACACTCAATACTATGACACCAAATGGACTCAATGATGACTATAGCCTAAAATGTTTTTTAACATAATTGTTCCTTCTGTGTCATTGTAGTCATCCAGTATCCAGTCCAGTGCCATCTAGTGTATGCTAGTCCTAACAACAGTGTTTTGCAGAAGCTCCACCTGAAAATTGGTCCCAGCATCAGCAAGGAAGAAGACATGTGATTGGTTCCCCAGTAATTGGATCCAATTCCCAGTTGTGAACTCTGAGTGTGTGTGTATGTATAAATTTACACTGAAATTGTATGTACTCTTAAACGCTCTGACGAAGGCCACGTGCCGAAACGCGTAAGCGTTCCTCTTTTTTGATGTGAGCAATAAATCAAGTGAAATGTGAGTATTTTGTCCTACTAGTCTTAATTTTGGGATGTGCTACCTTTTCAAACATTTTTGAAATGTTTACTTGCCTGTTCTGGTTGTTTGAATTGTATATAATTAAGTTAGAACAAAGAAGAGCTGTAATTGGTCAGTTTGATTTGCCATCATTTATGGGTTCGCACAGCCCACCACCGCAAACATCTTCCACCGTTTTGTTTCAAAACGATTAGTTCCAACTCCAACATTAAAATTGTTGGTTGAAGTTTATTTCGAACATGTATCATGTTAGAATTGCATACATCACACATTTTTTAATTTCTCCTTACAAAAAGAGTAAGAAGAACCCAGGCTTATTTAATCCTACCCCTTTTCCACTTCATAGCAACTACTGACACATATGTTCACTTCATGTTCTCAATTTGTAACCCAATTTACATCAATGAATTCTAAATACAACATTTCTCTTACAGAAATAAATAGTTGAGTCAGTTAGAATTTACATAATGACACAAATATATTTTTTCCAATAAGTTCAAGATGATTATCTGAATTATTTTTCATTTTACTTTCTGTTAAACAACCTCTTAAACTGCATCATAATCATGATTGTGGCGACCACTACTACATGCAGGAAAACGTGTAGAGCACATATGTCAGAGTCAAGGCCCGCGGGCCATATCCGGCCCGCGAGAAGGTTTTTTACGGCCCTTGGGATGATCTTGATTTATTATTAGAACCGGCCCGCAGACCGCAGATCTTTTACACGCACCAAGCGGATGCCGGTCCAAGGTTCCGAAAGGGGGCGAGCGGCCCGCCGGGACGCGCCTGCCGGCCGAAGGGCTGCAGCCCGGCCGTCAGTCGCGGAGCCCGCCGTGCCACGCGCGCCAAGGGGGCGGGCCGAAACCCGGCCCCGAGGCCCTGAGACTTCTGCTTTGTTTCCCCAAACCGCGCGTCACCGCCGGGCCCGCACCACCGTCGGGCTGCAGCCCGAGCGTCGGTGGCGGAACCCGTCATGTGCCGCGCGCGCCAAGCGGAGCGGGGGGGTCTAGCGGGCCGAAACCCGCAGGCCACCCCCTCACCACGAGGCCCTGAGACTTCTGCGTTTGACCCCTACGCGCGGCCCGTCGGGACGCGCCCGCCGTCAAGCCACGAGGGCCAGCCGTCGGGTCGCGGAGCCCGCCGTGCCACGCGCGCCAAGGGGCGGGCCGAAACCAGCGGGGGGTTTCGGGCACCCAACTCGCCTCCCTCCCACGGAGGGAGGAGGGGGGTTTAATGTGAACATTACTGTGCAATCACATATTTAGAGTTTTTACTCAATTCAAGTTTAAAAGTTAAAGTTTAATATTTGTTTTCACTGCATGTTACTTCTCCTTAAACAAAGTGTTGTTTTTGATTTATAGATTTTTGCACTTTATTTTATTGTATTTCAATTTAATTATATTTTAAAAATATTTCAGTTGAGTGGATGATAGAAAATTGCTATTATTGTTTTTTTCTTTGAAGTAAATTTAGCCCACTTTTGCTAAAATAGAAAATATAGGCTACTGATGGTGCCTTGAATACCGGTTTCTTTCATTTAATGTTCATGTTATGGGGATTTTTATATAAAGGAAATTTGTCTTTTGTGTCTGTTGAAAATTAAAGATTACTGACAGAGCCATAAGAAAATATTGCTTTATTTATCTGATCATATTGGAATATATTTGTTAGGTTTTCAGTAGGTTCAATTAGGTTCACTAGACTATATGCGTCATTTAAAAATTTTTCAATGAACATTCGAACAGTCCGGCCCTCGGCTTGTAGCTAAATTTTTTATTTGGCCCTCCGTCCATTTGACTTTGACACCCCTGGTGTAGAGAATTGCAAGAAGGTACCGACTGCGCGTACCGAAACAAAGATTGCGAATGACTGACAAGAGGTTTACTCTGTTCTAAGGCTGGACAATTAACCAAATTTTTATTTAGATTACGATTATGGCTTCTCCCGATCATGAAAATACAATAATCGAAAAAAAAATATGATTAGAAGAGGCGCGAATGAGTGAGAGAAGAGCTCGTCTAGTAGAATTTTGGGATGTCACCATGGTAGCTACTTTTATTTGACACATATGCAAAATAAATAATCATTAAACTCAACAAAAAAGTAAGTCATATGATTTCAGGTGTTCATGTAACCGCGAACAAAATCACATAGTTGGCCAATAAAACAGAATCCGCTGATAAACGCAAAATAATATCAGGGAAATTGACATGTGAGTGAAATGTTGTCATTGTGAGGAGAAGAAACATTTGTTTGGGATAACTGTTAGTGCTTATTCATCCCCGACACACTCAGTCCATGTCCTGAATTAAACAATGTGAACGTTGAGAACTTCAAACAGCGACTAAACTACGAAGCTGTAGCTAGCAAGAACAATCCATACACCTACAATACATCTCATCTGTTGTGTTGTTGTGAACGACATCCTTGATGTAAGATCAATGATCTAACAGTGGTCGCAACTTGGAAGGCACTCTTTTTTTCTTTCTATTTTTTTTTTTTTTTTAACAGCCTCAATCAAGTGAGTCGAGCACAATAATAGCATGGAGCAGTCTGACTGCGCTAATAAAATAAAGGCTTCAAAAAAGTATCTTACACAAGCATTATGCACTTAAAGCACCTATTGATACATTTACACAATTATTATGCTTTGACCTAAAAAAAATACTGGTCAAAATTATCTAAAGATGTATTGCAACAATAAATTTGTGCCGTTAATTAACAAATATTTTATTACATTTTATTTTACACAAAAAGCACACACTATTGGGATAAAATCATGGAAATGTATAAGAAACTAAAAAACAATGAAAGTGTCAACTGTACATGGCTTGTATATATGCATTTTTATGAAAGGAATAAAAAGAAATGATGATGATGATGATGATAAAATAAGTCTAAAAGGGAAAAAAACATGAATTAAAAACAAAACGGAATAATTAATTTATTGTTTTTCATATTGCTATTGTTATTTAAATTTGTTATTCCTATTATTTTTTTTAACTTGTTGGTTTATTTGTTACTAATCAATATCGTTTTTTGAAACTATATTTAAAATTAAATTTTGTGGTACAATACTCTTGTTTTCAAATGATGAAACAGTGTAATTAATCATGATTACAATATCAATCAAAAATAATTGTGATTATTATTTGACATAATTGTCCTATTCATGTAATTTTACTGTCCAATCAACGTGCTCAGGTGCTGAGGGCAATGCACAGAGAGAGACGTCTTGTATCCATTTTGAAAGCCAGAGAGGAAGACGTAGCAATTTATCGATAACTGCAAAGTTAATGACCTCATTTCCATTTATTGTTTGATTTATTTACTCATTTCTTTTTTAATGCCTCTGGACATCGTATTTAATGTTTTTTAATTCTATTGAAGGCCTTAATTTTTGCAAAAATCTATTTAAAGATTTAATGCTTTTTAATGACTCGTGGAAACCCAGTTTGGTATGCTGTTTCATTCCATTGATGCGGCTATGCTACAGCGAACGTGGCAACATTGCTTCGTGCAAGGAGTGGTGCCCGTATAGAGGTGTATTAAGTGAGGTGAAAGAAACTTTGACAACCACTGATTACATTAAATAGACTTTAGTTAACAAATCTTGTCAACTGCCTGTGTAATATATTTGTAAAATTTTAAAGAGACCTTACGGACACACTGTATAACTGAAGTGTACTGCTGCTCCTGTGCAGGGGTGTTAAACATTATCTCAGAGAATATTGTACAAATAATTTGATTCCTTATACAGTGAATGTAAAAAAATAAAATAAAATAAAACATTTTAAAAAAGGGATTTGACGAGGACACCTTGGACACGACTGTGATGTGTGATACCACTGATTGTTTTTCCAGATCCCAAATAAAATTCAATAAAATATACCTAACGTGTCTGGTAACATTTTAAAAGTTGTGCGTTTTCAAATTACACACTGATCGATGAAAACAGTAAAATGTAAAAAAGAAAAATCTGCATGTAATGAGAAAAAGCTGAAATTTTTAAACTACATACACACATACATACATATATATAGACACACACATACATATTTATATATTTGATCTAAAATATTACAAGTTCCCAAAAGAAAAATGTAATGTACATAAAATATAAACAAAGTTTCGTTAGTTAATAAAAAAAGTACGAACTCATGAATTAATTTTAAAAATTACAACAACCATAATAAACACTATTAAATATGTACCTGCACGTTAATATTTTCATACAGGCAGAATTTTTTGACAGACTATGCTATGCAGTTAAAAAATCATATTTTTAATATATTCATACATAGGGACAAACAGGAAAAATGTAAGAAAAAAAATTGGGTATGAAATAAGATAAAGTTTAAATGTTCTAATTAATTAATAATAATATACTTAATCGCCCATATACAAAGCTGACAATATCTGGTTTTAGCTTTTTTTTTTCAAATAAACAATATCAATATGGCTCCCACATACTTTTACTTTTCAGTAAAGTTTGGACACCTCTGAACTAAAGTATCAAAAGTACCAATATTTTAATTTGAGAATCAATATTAGAGCATAAAGATCTGATATCGGTAGTATGAATCCGCACATAACTACACAACACTCACCTCCTGGTTGACAAAGACTCTGTAGAGGTCTGCGGGCGACGTGAGGAACGTCTCCCTAATGCTGAACTTGCACGTGGGGATCTTCACGCCCGTGTGGACCGGCGCCACAGTGCTGCTTGAAGATGAAATCTAGTCCATGAATAGAAGAAGTTAGCGCCTGCTATGATACCTCACGGAAGACAGTGTGACGGCGGGCGCCAGAGCAGTGAACCTGGGTTTTGTCCGCCTTGGCTTTGGACTGCGAGGTGGACTGCAGCTGCACCATGCCGTTCGCAGTGGGCAGGATCATCCCCTGGGTGAACTCTGCACGTTATCAAGAACAAGCCGGGATTAACAAGCAGCCACACAGTCCTGTAGACACACCTCCATAGACCACGCCCTTCACCTGTTTTTAGATAGTCCACATAGCTTCCTAGAGCCATGCGGATCTTCTCGGATCCTTTGGACTTCATCAGCTGGACCAGCGGCGTCTCCGGTTCATCTTTGTTGAGTGAGATGCCGATCTACAAAGGAGAGGACACGTGTCACCTATAAAGTCTATTCTTGTGCTCCGAAGCACCGGGAATGCTTACATCCAGATCCTCCATGTCGTTCTCGTCGGACAGGTTGGGAATCTCGACGGTCCCTTTGTATTTGATTCCTGATTTTGACTTTCCTGAAGAAAAAGAAGTGCGTGGGGGGGTTATGTCACGTCATAGAACAACAATGTCTCCGACAGTGGACTCACCGGTCCAAGTTGCCTTCATGTTCCACTCGTAGAAGAAAATAAGTTTCCCTTTGCGGTTGTTGATCGACGCCTCGCCTTCCAACTTGCTGACCTCGGAGACCTCGCAGCAGCCCTCCTCGTTCTCCACGCACAACCCCAGAAGGAGGCTTTTCAATTTGTCCGACGACCAGCTTGTGGCATCCCGTTCCGTCCTGTGAGGGAGGAATCCATGGTTAAACAGCCACACTAACGCACAGCAGGGCTCAAATGTATGATTTTTTTATACATATAAAATTATTCCGTGTGGTCCAATAGTTCTTTGGTCAAAATTTTGCAGAAATTACGATTTATCAACCATCTTCAAACTGCTTTCTGGCCGTCTCCTCAGGATGCACCGTTTTGTGGGCGTATTCTCCCCGTCAGCCATGTTGGTAGTTTTTACCGCATCCAGTGACAGTTTTAAGAATTATACGCTATTTTCCTCATCTACAATTGAGAGCATTGCAGCAAAAGACGCTCTGAAATCCCTCCCCCATTCTTCAAAGACAATGGGATGTTGACGCTGTTCCGGGCCGCCGAGGGTAGCGACTTTGAGGCTTATGGACAAAACACGCACCCAGGGACTACTACTACACTGATAGGCACACATATTAGGGTTGTGAATCTTTGGGCACCACATGATTGGATTCGATTCCTCAGGGGAACGATTTGATTTAGAATCGATTCTCGATTCAAAATGATTCTCGATTCAAAAGCAATACTTTTTAATAACATTGGGTGCCAGTTCTAGGATTAACTACATTCCTACATGAAATATATAAACAGCTCTAATGAATTACTTAACACTGGTTTTGTTTAATAAAATTCTACCCAAACATTTAATACAGTCAAATACAAATAAGGCAACAAGAGAAGTATCCAACACTTCTCTTTTGTAAATTAAATCTGTACAGCAGATATAGATCATCTACATCAACAATATGATTTGCCTGAGTGGCTGGATAGGACAGATTAAAAAATAAATAAATGTAGATTTTTTTTTTGATTTTTTTTTTTTAAAGGGTTTTTAATTTTCTGGTATCGAGTAAAAATTGTTACAAATTAAAAATCACCACTAATTCAAAAATCTTTTTTTTTTTTGGTGACACCCCACCCTGATCCCACGCCTACGCCGCTTCACCCCGCGATGGCTGCAGTTTCGGGCCGGGCTCTGTCTTCTCCCCGTCAGCCATGTTGTAGTTTCTAGCGCTTATTGTAAATAATTTAATGTATATACTCTGATGATTAACTTGTGTGATGACTGTATTATGCTGATAGTATATATTTGTACCATGAATTGATTAACGTGGACCCCGACTTAAACAAGTTGAAAAACTTATTCGGGTGTTACCATTTAGTGGTCAATTGTACGGAATATGTACTGTACTGTGCAATCTACTAATAAAAGTTTCAATCAATCAAATCCATATCGAGTCTAATGACAGAAATAAGTTCAAACTATACGCACCGTATTTTTTGGACTATAAGTCACAGGTTTTTTTCATAGTTTGGCCGGGAGTGCGACTTATACTCAGGAGCGACTTATGTGTGAAATGAACACATTACCGTAAAATATCAAATAATATTATTTAGCTCATTCACGTAAGAGACTAGACGTATAAGATTTCATGGGATTTAGCAATTAGGAGTGACAGATTGTTTGGTAAACGTATAGCATGTTCTATATGTTATAGTTATTTGAATGACTCTTACCATAATATGTTACGTTAACATACCAGGCACGTTCTCAGTTGATTATTTATGCGTCATATTACGTACACTTATTCAGCATGTTGTTCACTATTCTTTATTTATTTTAAATTGCCTTTCAAATGTCTATTCTTGGTGTTGGGTTTTATCGAATACATTTCCCCAAAAGATGTGACTTATACTCCAGTGTGACATATATGTTTTTTTCCTTCTTTATTATGCATTTTCGGCTGGTGCGACTTATACTCCGAAAAATACAGCAATTTGTATTAGTTTACATGTGCATGCACGAGCCAGTCTGCCCCACAACAAGAGGATGGGGGGGGGGTTAATTGACTACAACGTAAGATTGTGCAAAAAGTTGGTTTTGCAAAATAGGTCCCCTTCAAAGAACGTTGGGGAGTAGGAAATAGCCCTTCCACAAAAACATGACTGACATCAGCTCAGTTTGCAATGATTATTTAATCTGTGTTGTATGATGAATTTTAGATTACTAGGGGTGTAACGGTACGTGTATTTGTATTGAACCGTTTCGGTACAGGGGTTTCGGTTTGGTTTGGAGGTGTACCGAACGAGTTTCTAAGCTAAAGTCTTAACAAGCTGCTTTGCTTCTTCTGCCTCTGTCTCAGCACCCCGCATTGTCCCACCCACACAACCATCCAGGGACGTGCACATGATTATAGAGGGGCAGAGGCTCAAAGTCAGAAAAGGGCAGGACATTTTTTTTTTGGTCCTTTACACAATATGGAAATTAATGTAAAATTAAATTTGCTAATAGGAAGCTAACTACTTAGCGGTGTGTCCTTTGTAGGTAAAAGTGATTGCCATTTCTTTTGTGTCAACAAATTATTGTCATAATGAGTTAATTCACATTATCATAGGCTTGGAAGACATGAAAAGCAACAAAACTCTGGTTTATTATTAGGCTATTCATTGTTAAAGATAAGCACTTTAATATTGAACATTGACCAGTGCAACATGAACTTTGAAAAAAAATACAAAAATAAATACCCAAATGGAAAAAACTTCAATGTGAAAATCTGTCCTTCTTCCCTTAACTTGATGAAAACACCATCAAGTTGTATCTTGTGGTCTTTCTCACTTAATGCTCAGACTAAACAACTGAATTATTATTATTATTATCATTATCATTGTTATTATTATTATCATTATTATTTTGTTAACCCACACAGTAATAGCAAAGTCACAATAAACTTTATATCTAAACCTCTACTGTGAGAGAAATGTGATCCGCTGTAAACACAGTGCATTTTATTTTGAAAATTAACTCAGTGTTTTATTTTGTATTTTGTACACTACTTCCTGTCCCGCACGATCCGCTCTGCTCTGTGCGGAATTGACGTGCCGTGCTCAATTAATGTGCCGTGCTCCGACGTCCGGCAAAAACAGAAGCCGACACATTGAAAAATAGAATAATACAGCGTTTTTCTGAAATATTACCCATATTAAATGCTGAATAAGTGGACGGCGACTAGACCATAATCCATAACTCACAGGTTCAAGTAGCTCCACTGTCACGTCTCCTCAGGGGCGCAGTTGGCTCTCTCTTCTCTGGCTTCTCACTTACTCACTCACTCACCCTCTCTCTCTCTCTCTCTCTGGCGGAAGCGGCAGGCTCAAAAAACCCGGTTTTACAAGAAAATGTGGAGTTTTTGTACCGCTGTTTTTTTTGTTTGTTTTTTTTACATCCCTGACAGGAATTTCTTAATGTTGTTTAAAGAAAAAATAAATAAATAAAACACACACACAGGCAGAAGACACTTTTTAAGACGAGGCAAAAAAGGGCAGGGGCTCAAGCACCCATAGGGCCCTATGTGTGCACGTTTCTGCAACCATCTGATTGGTTACACACAAAGCGGTAACAGCCAATCAGCAGTGCGTATTCAGAGCGGTAACAGCCAATCAGCAGTGCGTATTCAGAGCGCATGTAGTCAGCGCTTCAGTGTCGAGCAGATTGGTGTTTAGGTTAAACACCTATCTGCTCACCTGCTAAACTTTAGCAGGTAAGCATCAGGAAGCGGACTCTCCCCAAATGATAATAAACACCTCCTAGTCAACTACTAGTAACATCACTATGAGCCCGTTGACCTTCTAGAAACTTAAACTGCAGCTCAGCTCGCTCGCAGTCCTGGCTTGAGGTGAAGGCTAATTAGCTTTTAGCGTAACGTTAGCTCATTTTGCGGTGTGTGTGTGTGTGTGTGTAGTCTCTCCTATTGCTATTGTACTATTTTTTCAGCTATAGTTACATTAATCATTAGAAATGTAGCAGCCTAGTTTTGAATGACAGGGTCCCTGCTATCGCATGTTGATAAAAATATAACATTTACATAATAAAAATCAACTACAGGCTTCCCAAATGCTGTAATAAATTAAGCATGATGAGTTGACTTGAAACTGTTTAATGTTGCACTTTTTATATGTAGAAGTATATGTCATTTTATTTAATCTGAGCAACAACTTGAGCCAGTTTAAAGTTGATTAACGTGGGCAGAATTATTATAGTGTTTCCGATGCTAAAAGGATAAAGCCATTGTTTACAAATTTGGTAAATAAATAACCAAAAAATGTATATTTTGTTGTTTTCTTACTGTATCGAAAATGAACCGAACCGCGACCTCTACACCGAGGTACGTACCGAACCGAAATTTTTGTGTACCGATACACCCCTAAAGATTGCCCATTCAAATTAAATGGTAAATGGGTTGTACTTGTACAGCGCTTTTCTACCTTTTTTAAGGAACTCAAAGCACTTTGACACTATTTCCACATTCACCCATTCACACACTGATGGCGGGAACTGCCATGCAAGGCGCTAACCAGGACCCATCAGGAGCAAGGGTGAAGTGTCTTGCTCAAGGACACAACGGACGTGACTAAGATGGTAGAAGGTGGGGATTGAACCAGTAACCCTCAGATTGCTGGCACGGCCACTCTCCCAACCTCGCCACGCCGTCCCCATTCAATAAATGTTGTACGTTATGTACAGTTTGGGAATTCTAACGCACGGGTGTGTTCCAATGCGCGTTCCCTACTCTAAGATCTGGAAGTTTCCCAGTGCCGGAACGCTCCGGAACTTTCCATGGGGTGACTGAAAAAAAAAAAAAGTGGTGCTGAGAAACGGTTACCATGGTGAGCCAACGGGGACGTTTGATACGAGCGGAACAGGCGGCTTTCTGCTGATGGCTTCTCGTGGGCGCAAGCTCGCTATGACGTCATGAGATGATTTCCCCCACCGGCACCGACGTGCACGTTTTTAGACGCGTGCACGTGGGACGGACTAGAAGCGTGTTATGACACTTAGTTGTGTCCATTAGTTATTTACTACTCACTATTGTTGACTGCAATGCACTTTCTTTCAACAAGCTAGCTTCATTTTACGATGATTAAAGCACCTTTAACATATCTTGCCGTGTTAACACACCATATTAAGAAGAATACATTACATCGAATTGGTGTTTTTAGTGAGCATGACATGTAGCTCGGTATGCTATTAGCATTAGCCACGCTGGCTAGCTATGTCCTTTCTTTCCGCCTCACCAGTGCCAGTTGTTGACATTAGTAGCATCGGCTCGCTCTTCCACGATCCAGCGAGGGTCGCCTTCTCCCCATTTGGCCATCTTGGCTGGTATTAAAAAAAAAGGTGCTCGACTCTGCCGGTGAATGAACACACGTTGCTTCTAGAAGTGTCTACCTCCCGCAGCCCCACCGGCCGTGCTCGAGCATTTATTCGCGGAGCACGGAACTTGCTGGAAAACGGAAGTTGGCGCGGTGGACACGCCCCCTCACATCCGGTACAGCGGCTTAGCGTTCAAGATGGCTGACACAATAACTTCGGATCAAAAATCATCCTTTAAGTCTGTCCGTCATGTCGGCTATGTCTGTCATATTTCCTCACAGTCACGGTTCGACGCAAACACCAACTGTGAACGTACAGTAGGTGTTTTTGTCCCGTTGTCGATGTCAAATGCTAACGCTTACAGAGGCTAGCAAGGTACACTGCAAAAAGTCAGTATTCTAAAACAAGAAAAAATACAAAAATTAGGGGTATTTTACTTGAACTAAGCAAAATGATCTACCAATAGAACAAGAAAATGGGGCTTGTCAAGACTTTCCAAAACAAGTAAAATTAGTAGAGATGTCCGATCGGCCAAAAAAGTCTTTAAAATGTATTATCGGAAATTATCGGTATCGTTTTTTTAATTATCGGTATCGTTTTTTTATTTTTATTAAATCAACATAAAAAACACAAGATACACTTACAATTAGTGCACCAACCCCAAAAAACCTCCCTCCCCCATTTACACTCATTCACACAAAAGGGTTGTTTCTTTCTGTTATTAATATTCTGGTTCCTACATTATATATCCAAATATATCAATACAGTCTGCAAGGGATACAGTCCGTAAGCACACATGATTGTGCGTGCTGCTGGTCCACTAATAGTACTAACCTTTAACAGATAATTTTACTAATTTTCATTCATTACTAGTTTCTATGTAACTGTTTTTATATTGTTTTACTTTCTTTTTTATTCAAGAAAATGTTTTTAATGTATTTATCTTATTTGATTTTATACATTTTTTTTTAAAAAGGACCTTATCTTCACCATACCTGGTTGTCCAAATTAGGCATAATAATGTGTTAATTCCACGACTGTATATATCGGTATCGGTTGATATCGGTAATTAAGAGTTGGACAATATCGGGCATCGGCAAAAAAGCCATTATTGGACATCCCTAAAAATTAGCTAACCTCAATGAACCCAAAAATACCTTAAAATAAGTATATTCTCACTAATAACAAGTGCACTTTTCTTGGTAGAAAAAAAATAGACTTTTTTGCTCAATATGTTGAAAAATATTCTTAAATGAAGTAAATGCTAGTGCCATTATCTTGACATAAGGACATGCGCTCGGCATTATATTTCTTGAAACCAGCAAACTTATGCTAAAACTAATTTTATTGTTCTTAATGGAAAGGCAACAAGGCAACCGCTTGTTACTCTCGGGGTCTCCTAGCCGCTCAGGCAAATCATATTGTCTAAAAATGCATTTTTCCATGGATAACATGACATCATCGCGCCAAGTGCGTGCTCTTTCAGTCAATTAGTGCGCATGTATATACAGCCCGGCCCCCAGCCAAAAAAAATGTTATTGTAATTTTGAAGAATTGATCTGAATGTGCATGAACTATTTCTGTTCAAAATAGTTTGAAATATCACATGTTAAATGTTTAAATAGTCCGTTTACTGTACTGTGCCAACTGTACTACTATATGAGTATGTGTTTTCTATTGTTTCATTGAAAATAAAACAGCAAAGTCCATTTGGCTGCCATCTGTTTAAGACTCATTTGTGTCAAAATCATGATTTTTTTTTTAAGAAATGATTACTTTAAAAAAGTAGTTTTATACTTGTGAGTGTTAATGACACAACATTGCATCAGTTGATATTCTAGTTTCAAGCATGTTTTACTCAATATAGGTCATCAAATCTCAGCAACAAGCTGTAATATCTTACTGAGATCAGTTAGAAACAAAACACTTAAAACAAGTAAAACACTCTAACATAAAATCTGCTTAGTGAGAAGAATTATCTTATCTGAAAGAAAATAAGCAAAGATCACCCTTATTTGAGATATTTAATCTTACTTAGATTGCAGTTTTTGCATTGTAGCTACTTAACTACTTGCTATGCGGAAAGAAAATCACACAGTTTGCAATGTTTTGGACACAACTCAGCTATAGTTTGTTGATAAATGGTGCATACATGATGGCTGATAGAAACAAAAACACAGCATTTAAAACAGCCCAACATTTTTTAAAAATGCAGCAAATGCCCAAGCCACAGCGACATAAAATGAACTGCACTGTACTGTATTAGAGAAAACAGAAACTTTTCAAAATAGTAAATGGGTTATACTTGTATAGCGCTTTTCTACCTTCAAGGGTACTCAAAGCGCTTTGATACTATTTCCACATTCACCCATTCACACACTGACGGCGGGAGCTGCCATGCAAGGCCCTAACCGCGCGACCCATCAGGAGCAAAGGTGAAGTGTCTTGCTCAAGGACACAACGGACGTGACGAGGTTGGTAGAAGCTGGGTATCGAACCAGGAACCCCTCAGATTGCTAGCATGTCTACTCTTCCAAACCGCGCAACGCCGTCCTCAAAATAAAGCCAACTTTCCTACGGGAATCATGTTTTTGTCATGAACACGTAACAAGACCGGGCAGCACGGTGGTAGAGGGGTTAGTGCGTCTGCCTCACAATACGAAGGTCCTGGGTTCGATCCAGCGCTCGGGATCTTTCGGTGTGGAGTTTGCATGTTCTCCCCGTGACTGCGTGGGTTCCCTCCGGGTACTCCGGCTTGCTCCCACCTCCACAGACATGCACCTGGGGATAGGTTGCTTGGCAACACTAAATTGGCCCTAGTGTCTGTCTATCTGTGTTGGCCCTGTGATGAGGTGGCGACTTGTCCAGGGTGTACCCTGCCTTCCGCCCGATTGTTGCTGAGATAGGCTCCAGCGCCCCCCGCTACTCCGAAAGGGATAAGCGGTACAAAGTGGATGGATGGACGTAACCAGACCTTATTTACAGACCAACCCTATTCCCACTTCTCTGTGAGCGCTTTGAGTATCTAATAATAGAAAAGGGCGATATAAAATCTAATCCATTATTATTATTATTCAGCATAAAAGTTGCCTGACTCCTGGTGTTCCATATTTTCTTTTACAACAATTTTTGGGGGGGCAAAACAAAGTCAATAGTACACAATAACCAAACCAAAGCATAATCATTTAAATGAGTTCCCGAGCTTGTTAACATTAACAAAAGCGGCAAAAAAAATGTAATCGTAATAATATCAATCTAATTACTCTAGACAAGTTGAAAAACGTATTCGGGTGTTACCATTTAGTGGTCAATTGTACGGAATATGTACTTCACTGTGCAATCTACTAATAAAAGTTTCAATCAATCAATCAATTGATCATACACTGATACTACCCTTGGTATCAACTCTGCCCATTTCTGGATCGTTCCGTCTTCACCTTACATGTATGCCTGGCAGTGGTTGCTTAACAGCAACAGAGCAGCCCAACAGACTTATTACAATTTACTAAGCACTTATTTCTTGTGTTGTTTCAAGCTAGTTTAGCGGCTGGCTTAGCGATTAGCTTGCTTGCTCCTGTTTACTCTTACTGTGTGTAACATGTTTAGCATCACCCTCTAGTGTTGCATGATTATGGTACTTGTTAAGAAATGTAGTTTATTTCCCGCAATAGTAGATTATTGGTTTAAGCAAGCAATT
The DNA here is from genome assembly GCF_033978785.1 of Entelurus aequoreus. NCBI lineage: Eukaryota > Metazoa > Chordata > Actinopteri > Syngnathiformes > Syngnathidae > Entelurus > Entelurus aequoreus. Next base: position 31,377,321 of record NC_084753.1, on the reverse strand, counting down.
CCACATGGTGAGTCCTTTTTAGTTTATTGTTTTACTCAATCTTCTCGTGCTCTAATTAATGTTAAAAAGTTAAAGTTAAAGTACCAATGATTGTCACACACACACTGGGTGTGGCGAAATTATTCTCTGCATTTGACCCATCACCCTTGATCACCCCCTGGGAGGTGAGGGAAGCAGTGAGCAGCAGCTGTGGCCGCGCCCGGGAATCATTTTTGGTGATTTAATCCCCAATTCCAACCCTTGATGCTGAGTGCCAAGCAGAGAGGTGATGGGTCCCATTTGTATAGTCTTTTTGTGTGTTAATGAATGTTGCTTTTTAAAGGGGACCTACTATGTAAAAACAACTTTTCTTACCTATTGGTACCTGTGTTTGTGTATTTAGGATCTGCATAAGTACTGTAGATTTTTTGGGGGGTGCTCAGTTTGACCCTCAAGCAACAATAAGCGCATATGAGCACATATTTAGGACACACAAAAACTTGAGACTTACTTCCTTGTGTGCATATCTGTGTTGTAGTCCATGGGTGTGTGTTTTGTCCATAAGCCTGGAAACCGCTCCATTCGGCGTCACGGAACAGAGTCATCCCTCCAGTGTCTTTGAAGACACGCGGAGGGATTTCAGGGCGTCTTTCGCCGCAATGCTTCCATAGGGGTGTTCTCAGCATGGCCTTACCAAGGCCAATGCAGAGGGAGATGAACTGTAGATAAGGAAAATAGCGTATAATTCTTACTTATATCTATTAGTAGACTCGATATTGACGTGCTAAAAACTACAACATGGCTGATTGAGAGAAGACGCTGTCAAAGTGGAGGCACGTAAATAAGACCCCCCCACAAAACTGAACTCTGAAGAGACTGTCAGAAAGCGGCTTGAAGATGGTCTGTAAATCATAATTTATACAAAAAATGTGCCCGTTTTAAAGGGAAACTTTTGGAATTTTGCCTATCATTCCCAATCCCTATGTGCATTCTAAATCATAAATAAACATCAGCAAAAGTCAATGGCGCCAATTGGAGTTAATAAAGCGCTCTAAAAACGTTCAACACCTCCATCAGGGTTTAATATACATGCTGTAAGTATTTATGTAATGTAGTAACATTCATAATAAAAGGTAATTTTTACATATTTAGCCCATTTCAAGCATATGGCAGCACATTCATTTCACAGACGCCTCCCAACGTTTGCTATTTCCTTCAACAACAACAGACCTACTACTTACGGCAGACTTCATGAGAGACAACAAAGACTACTTTGCGACAAATTATGATCGAGAACCTTATATTTTTGGGCCTGAATATGAGGATGAGCAACACGCATTGGCGTTGTTAGGCCTATTTTAGGGGGGCTCAAGCCCCCCTTAAATGTTTTTAAGCCCCCCTAAATAATTCGGTGTTAACAAAAATATATATATATATTTTTATTTTTTTTTACAAATACATGCCGACATATTCATTATAAAGTGATAAAGTGGCCCGAATATGAGTTTAAATAAATAATCATATAACCTGTCATTATTTACTCAGTTTCCCCTCACTTCATAGCGTAAGGTAGAGAGCCTCTTTAGTGCGTCGGTATCCAATCCATTCCACTTGTTCATACAGAAAAATGCCCACATCGCTCAAAATCCAGTCCGCATTTTCTCTGCGACCTTTCTTGCGGTCCTTGGACTTGTTCATATAGAAAATGTCCACATCACTCAAAATCCAGTCCGCATTTTCTCTGCGACCTTGCTTGCGGTCCTGCAGGTGTACGAAGCACATTAGCACACAGCACTGCAGAACAAGAACCTTGTGTCTGCAATTGTAAATAATTTAGTTTTTAAGTTTTGTGTTTCTTGTAGAATCTATATAAAGTAATATACATTAGCCTATTGTTAAAATAATGAAAAAAACATAATTAAATATATTTGTTTTATTGTATTGTTACATTAATAGCTGTTGTGTTATTATAGGATGGCTTGTTAAACATTTCATAGGATTTTCAGAGGGTGGAAAAACCAAAACATTTAATATAAAATGTAAAATGAATAAATATATAAAAAGAAAAAGAAAAAAAATGGTTAAAAGCCATCGTCCCGGGGAGCATTTAATTTCGTCCCGTGCATTTTTTTTACCGTCCCCGGGACGACGGGACTACATTAATCTCAAGCCCTGGAAGTTACATTTTATTGTTTGCATTATTTGTTTCAGCATTGCACTTTGAAGATGGTCCCTCAGTTCTTTGACAGCTTTGGCTCTTTTTCAGATTAGCAGACTAAGTCTTTCTTATTTACAGTATATATAAACGTTTGTAATTTCTATTCAGACTTCCATATATATTTAATTTCCTTGCCATAATATATATATATAAATATATTATATACAAGCCAAATTATCCCGATCCAGATATTACTTTAATTCAAGTAATTAAGTAACATTTCCAGAGCTTGAATTTACAACCATTTTAGTCACATATGTGCCCAAAATGTAATCTGTGCAACTTCAAAATATTTGGGAACAAACAATTATTGTATTGTAAGGGAAAGTGGTGGCATTAGCCTCTATGTTGTGAATTAATAACATAGAGGCTAATGCCATGACTTTCATTGTGTTTCAGTGTATCTTGAAGGATCATACAAGTACGGTAATTGTTTCTTGTTGATGCTGTAAACAAAATGTCACTGTGCAAACCCATGTTTGTTGTTGTACTGAACACAGATTAGAAATAAACCCACTGAAATAATAATAATAACAATGAATAATTTCTAAGTCTTTGTTAACCGTTTGTGAAGTTTTGTGCTCGTGCGCTACGTTCGCTCGCATCCTGTGCATCTCCTGGGGGCTAAGCCCCCCCTGTCCTTAAAAGCTAGTGACGCCCCTGGCAACACGTTTGAGAAGCTGTGTGCTAAACAGATGCAGCTTTTGTGAAACTCTATACTATAGCATCATGCAGCAGTATTACTAAGTGCTACACAAGATATACAAATTAGGAACATATAAAACAATCACTTACTCTCCAATGTCTGCTTTAACTGGGATTCCGACTGATAAAATGTTTATATCTTCCTGTTTAGACAAAGAATTATTCATAATCCACATTAGGGGTTGTAAAAAAAACAAGTATTTTTGTGTCTTTCTCGCCATCTGGATGTCAAAGTTGACCAACTTCTCGGTTTATGGCCTCAACCTTCTACTATCCAGGTGAGAGGCAAGGTTAATGATCTAGAATCGACTTTGACCAACTTAGAGGCGAAGCAGCAGCAGTAACGGGTCGCCGGCTCAATATGTCAATATAGTTACACATTATACAGCCTTAGAAAATAGTAATTTATAATAAATGTTTCTGCAAACATTGTTTTGATCCAACCTGCTGCGATCATTCCTGTACCAAAGAGCTCCACAGTGACAGGTCTCAATGACTATCAACCAGTAGCCCGCACTCCGATAGTCATGAAGTGCTTCGAGAAGCTGGTCATGGGCCAGATTAAGACCTCCATTGATGTCACTATGAACCCTCACCAGTACACCTACAGGTAAAATTACTCGACTGATGACACCATCTCATCAGTGTTCCATGCAAACCTCACTCACCTGTAAAGCAGGAACTCCTACGTCCGCCTTCTCTTCTTGAACTTCACCTCCGCCTGGTAAAAAAGCAAGACATGCTATAGGGCTGAAGTCCTCACAGTGGCATTGAGTCCTGTTTTTTTCTTACCAACAGACCACAGACTGTCAGGATCCACGGCACGGTCTCCTCCTCTGGCCATCACCCTTAGCACTGGCTCCCCCCAGGGATGTGTGCTGGGCCCCCTCCTCTTCACACTACTGACCTATGACTGCACTGCCAAACACCCCTGCTCTCATATTTTGAAGTTTGTGGACGACACATCAGTATTGGTACTTAACTCTACGATGAGTCCAAGCACAAAAAGAGAAAGTACAACATCAAGATTGGTGTGAACGCAACAACCTTTGCATTAATGTAAATAAGACCAAAGAGAAGATAGTACACTTCAAGAAGGTCAGGCACACCCCTCATCCCCTGCAAATTGGAGAAGCAGCGTCAAAGTGGTCTCCACCCTTACATATCTTGGGGTTCATCTATCCATGGACCTCACTTGGAGCCCAAAAACTTCCTGGTACACCACTGCCTCTACTTTCTCAAAAAGCTGCGATGTGCTGGACTAGGGAGCTCAATCCTTAGGAGCTTCTAAAGATGTGTGGTGGAGAGCCTCAGCACCAGCATAACGATGTGGCACATGCAGCAGCTGAAGAGGTGAAAGCTGCTCAGAAGATCGTGGGGAGCAGCCTTACTACCACCACAGACATCTATAGTCCAACCCTTCGTCATCGTGGTAGGGGCGGTGGCAACCTATTAGAGTCAGAGCAGTGCCGTCTGGAACTTTGCTTCCTGGTAAGGCCACCCATGGCGGTTAGGCCTGGCACCCAGCTGTATTAGGGCCGCAGACCAGCTAACGGAGCTCGGGTGAAAACCCAGGAGACGTTAACGCCCAGGAACCAGCAGCTTCTGGTCATCTTACCTCTGCATCTGTGGTAAATCTGCGGCAAGCAATGTCAGCGCCTTCACAAATGGGTGCGTGCAATTGCCATTCTTTTGCGTGTGACGGGCGCAACCTTTACCCGACGTCGTATGTAACGGCCGAGTCTTGGTGTTAACGGTGTCGGGAGTTGACCTGCACTCCCGCGGGTCATACGAATTCCTACGGTCTACGAGGAAGACTTCAAGCCGACAATCTTTGAGAGTTCTTTGCCGAGGTCCGATTCGCTCAACAACAACAACAACAAATCTTCACCAGCAGATGCAGAAAGAGGACCCCCTGCCTCACAAAGGATCCCACCAACCCTGCAAACCCTCTATTTGATCCCCTGCCCATAGGCAGGAGGCTGCGCAGCATCTGGAGTAGGACCACCAAACCGAAGAACAGCTTCCCTACGGAAGACTGCTGAACTCCGATGGTGCACTGTGGCAATGGATACCAATCTCCCACCACAATTGGCCCTCCCCATCCCAGTTAAGGAACACTGAACTTGGACATGTCTCCTAATTGTGCTGAACCGGTCTTTTATCTAATTTGGTTTGCTGTCACTAAATGTCGTGCAAAATAGGTGAACATTTTTTAAAAAATTCCTCTATGACATTCTGACAATAAAACTGCATTTGTTTCCAAATACGGGGCTCTTTAAATTGTGCAAGCGAGTAATTACTTGTGACTAATCCTGATTAATCTACTCAAAAGAGTGATTAATCTGATTTAAAAAATAATAATTTGACAGCACAAATATTATTATGTATTGTTAAGTGCTTGTTGTGATATAAAGTTTTTTTTAATGAGGGAAAAATTCTAAATAGTAACATCACTGTCACTTCATGGGGATATGGCGCCACCTTATGGAATGTTTACAATGAAAACATATTAAAAATAAAATTGTCAAAATGTCATAATAAAAAAAAAAAAAAAGGTAGCATGTGCTTTGTATTACCTGGCCGACGAGGAAAACGGCGAATGCATTTGGACTGGTAAAGCAGACTCTATCAGTTATTGTCCGCCATGTATGTCACAGACTCAACGTCTAGGTCCAGAGTATATAAAGTCACCAAAAACGAATGGACAATGAAGGTGAAGGCAAAAGAGTGAGGAGTGTCCTCACCAGTTTGATTGATGTAAAATGTTTTTTATCACATTGTTTACGTGTCTAATAAAGATTTGATTAATTTATGATGGCTCAGGTGTGATTCGCTACAATAAGGCCCCACAGCCCACTGGATTCCAGTTAATTGAATCACCACAACACTAGATATTGTTCAGATAAGTTACATTTAAGAACTTGCACACAAAGCAACACTGGAGGTGACTATGACGTGCGCATTTTCCACGCATGCGTATTAGGTCGCGTTGCGCCGGCTGACGGAGGGACGCGGGGGTCTTAAACGGTGGCATTGTTGTGTGTGGACACGGATAAGGTTAGGTGTGATTTACCCTGGATAACCTTATCCGTCTTAGTGTAAACAGGGCCTGAGTCTAAAAAAATAAACTTTGATTGATTGATCATACTTGACTACCCTCCCGATTTTCCCGGGAGACTCCCGAATTTCAGTGCCCCTCCTGAAAATCTCCCGGGGCAACCATTCTCCTGAATGTCTCCCGAATTCCACCCAGACAACAATATTGGGGGCGTGCCTTAAAGGCACTGCCTTTAGCGTCCTCTACAATCTGCCATCACATCCGCTTTTCCTCCATACGAACAGCGTGCCGGCCCAGTCACATAATATATGCAGATTTTACACACACGAGTGAATGCAATGCATACTTGATCAACAGCCATACAGGTCACACCGAGGGCATACTTGCCAACCTTGAGACCTCCGAATTCGGGAGATGGGGGTTGAGGTGTGTGGGGGCGGGGTTGAGGTGGGCGGGGTTGGGGGTGGGGGGGCGGGTTTTGGTGGTAGCGGGGGTGTATATTGTAGCCCGTAAGAGTTAGGGCTGCAAGGGATTCTGGGTATTTGTTCTGTTGTGTTTATGTTGTGTTACAGTGCGGATGTTCTCCTGAAATGTGTTTGTCATTCTTGTTTGGTGTGGTTTCACAGTGTGACGCATATTTGTAACAGTGTTAAAGTTGTTTATACGGCCACCCTCAGTGTGACCTGTATGGCTGTTGATCAAGTATGCCTTGCAGTCACTTACGTGTGTCTGTAACAGCCGTATACAACATGTGACTGGGCCGGCGCACTGTTTGTATGGTGAAAAAGCGGACGTGACGACAGGTTGTAGAGGACGCTAAAGGCAGTGCCATCACGGCCCGCCCTCAATATTGTTGTCCGGGTGAAAATCGGGATACATTCGGGAGAATGGATGCCCCGGGAGATTTTCGGGAGGGGCACTGAAATTCGGGAGTCTCCCGGAAAAATCGGGAGGGTTGGCAAGTATGACTGAGGGTGACTGTATAAACAACTTTAACACTGTCACAAATATGCGCCACACTGTGAACCCACACCAAACAAGAATGACAAACACATTTCGGGAGAACATCCGCACCGTAACACAACATAACAAATACCCAGAACCCCTTGCAGCACTAACTCTTCCGGGACGTTACAATACAGTACAATACAATAACTCATTATTAAGTACTTATTAATGCCTTATTCGGCATAGCCTTATTATAATCCTAACCCTGGCCCTAACCCTCTAACCCTAACCAAATAACTCTAAATTAAGTCTTTATTACTTAGAATATGTTCCCCTAGTGTCCAAAAAACTCTAAATTAAGTCTTTGTTACTTAGAATATGTTCCCCATACTAAAGTGTTACCAAAAACATATAACTTTGTCTTGAATTTGAAAATTTTTTTTTTTTTTTTTTCACTAAAGAAGGGTTCGGTGAATGCGCATATGAAACTGGTGGGGTTCGGTACCTCCAACAAGGTTAAGAACCACTGGTTTAGGCTAGGGATGTGCGTATCGATCCTGTGGTATCGATATATCGATACTCACATGCTACTCATTTGGCATCACTTTTCTGAAAAAAGTATCGATATAAACCAAAAAACGGCGTGTGGGGGGTGCAAGCATCACTTTCAGATGTTTTTGATGACTTACTTAACTTACTATGTGCTGGGACACCCCTGTACCTGGCAGAGTATAGAGCTGGCCCAGTCACGTCACAGGAGACAGCGAATGAGCGTCGTCAACGTGCAACACACACACAGCCAGCCGATTGTAGCGATGCAGCCAGGCATATCCAGTGTTGTCCAATTGTTGACTTAAAACAGGCATTTTTTTTTTGTTTTTTAGTAATGTTTACTGAATATTTTTGTTTAAATTATTATCCCAAATTCAAATAATTTCCACACAGGGGAATTTACTGTTAGTTGAAAATTGCTTGAGTATTTAAAACAAGATAAGACAGAGATAGAATTTGGAGATTCTTCATCTTTGCATTACAGTTTTATTTTTTTCCAAGAAAATCTTGAATATATGATTGAATGTGATTTTGGTTTTAATCTGTAACATGATTTCTTACATTTCGAAAACATTAGCCTATTTCATATTTCATTAATTGCTAATTATATCACAAACTTTAAAAAATAACTGCAGCTTCTTGCAATTCGGATTTGACTGTTAATTGGAAAGCCCTAATATTTAATTTTTATTATATATAATATATAGTTATTATTATATATAATATTTAATTTATTTTTCATATTTATGTTATTTATTTTAATTTTACTTTGATTATATATTGACCATAATAAATGTGGTATAAATGGTCTGTATTTGTCTTGTGATTTGTCTTAAATAATAACAATAGTAATAATATTTTTGACTGACAAAAAATTGCCAATAAGAAATTATTGGTATCGGTATCGGTATCGATGAAAATGCAAGAAAAAGTATCGGTATCGTATCGAATCCTAAAAGTGTGGTATCGCCCATCCCTAGTTTAGGCTGAAGTTGAACACTTATTGCGCCTAACCCTATAAACAAATTTCCTTTTCACAACATATTATAAAGACACATTGTACACAACATAAATACTGTTCAATTATATACCCAGTAAAGGCATGTGAAATATCCTTGTACACATGTTAAACCTTTGCACCAATTATATACTATATACCAGTGGTTCTTAACCTTGTTGGAGGTACCGAACCCCACCAGTTTCATATGCGCATTCACCGAACACTTCTTTAGTGAAAAATAAAATGTTTGTTTTTTTCAAATTCAAGACAAAGTTATATGTTTTTGGTAACACTTTAGTATGGGGAAAATATTCTAAGTAACAAAGACTTAATTTAGAGTTTTTTGGACACTAGGGGAACATATTCTAAGTAACAAAGACTTAATTTAGAGTTATTTGGTTAGGGTTAGAGCAGTGGTTCTTAACCTTGTTGGAGGTACCGAACCCCACCAGTTTTATATGCGCATTCACCGAACCCTTCTTTAGTGAAAAATAAAATGTTTTTTTTTTTCAAATTCAAGACAAAGTTATATGTTCTTGGTAACACTTTAGTATGGGGAACACATTTCAAGTAACAAAGACTTAATTTAGAGTTTTTTGGACACTAGGGGAACATATTCTAAGTAATAAAGACTTAATTTAGAGTTATTTGGTTAGGGTCAGGGTTAGAGGGTTAGGGCCAGGGTTAGAGGGTTAGGGTCAGGGTTAGGGTTATAATAAGGCCATGCCGAATAAGGCATTAATAAGTACTTAATAATGACTAGTTAAGAGCCAATATGTTACTAATTTGCATGTTAATAATCAACTAATATGGTGAATATGTTCCCCATACTAAAGTGTTACTATGTTTTTTTACTGGTGCATAAAATGAACCGTGCATGAACATCACCTTGTTCAAACAACAAAACCAACACAGTGCATAAACTCACAACAAATTACACACTTGCAAATCAGTCAGCTGTTGCCGTATCCGTAATACGCCGATAGGGAGAAGTTTTTATTTACATGATGAGTCGGGTGTGTCTTGACCTCCGCCGAACACCTGAGGCCGACTCACCGAACCCCTAGGGTCACTCCTACCCACTTCTCTAAAGTGGGCTGGCTCAAGGTGGAGGACAGAGTTAAACAACTTGCACTGAGCCTAGTCTATAAAATCCGCTACACCTCCCTGATACCGAAGTACATGTCAAACTACTTCCTTAACGTAAATGACCGCCATAACCACAACACCAGGGGGAGCTCCACTAACCACGTTAAACCCAGATTCCGAACTAACAAAGGTCTTAACTCATTCTCTTTCTATGCCACATCAATGTGGAATGCACTCCCAACAGGTATAAAAGAAAGGGCATCTCTATCCTCCTTCAAAACCGCAATAAAAGTTCACCTCCAGGCAGCTACAACCCTAAACTAACACCCTCCCCGGATTGCTAATAATCAAATGTATGCCTTCTGATCTCTCTCTCTCTCTCTCTCTCTCTCTCTATGTCCACTACTTGATGTCCATATCCTACCCCCCCCCCCTCCACACCCCTGATTGTAAATAATGTAAATAATTCAATGTGATTATCTTGTGTGATGACTGTATTATGATGATAGTATATATGATAGTATATATCTGTATCATGAACCAATTTAAGTGGACCCCGACATAAACAATTTGAAAAACTTATTCGGGTGTTACCATTTAGTGGTCAATTGTACGGAATATGTACTTCACTGTGCAACCTACTAATAAAAGTCTCAATCAATCAATCAATCAATCGAACCCAGGTTAAGAACCACTGCTATATACAAACAATTATACTTCCATTATATTTATATCCCACATTTAGTTTTTAATTAACATGGATCATAGTATTAACTACTGTGTTGATTCAAGAGTGGTATATTTTTCCAAGACATTGGTCTTAAAGTTTTTTTTAAATGTGTGAATGGAATACAAAACAAAGTTGTCATTGTATCCAGCGGTTGTTAAGATGAGAGAATGACAATTTAATAGGAAAACCGGGAGACGCTGCGAGACTTGTCAAGGAGTTGCGTTGGAAGCACCGCGAGGAAGAGCAATGATGAAGATGATTAGCGAGGAATGGAAGGCATATGGCGGCCGTGTGTGTCGGCTCCCCTCCCCCTCCCTCCCTGGCTGGCTGGCTGGCTGGCGGCTCCAACAGCAGCAGCGGAGACTTCACTTTTTGAAGCCGTGGCATGAATGATCTCATCGGAACCTCATCTCCGCTTTCCCCTGCCGTCGATCCTATGAGCGAGGCCGGAATCCAATAAGACTTCGAGCAGGTGAGTGTCAATATGTCCCCGGGACGCTCATGTCTTTCTTGCTTTTTAGCAAGTTTAAAAAAGTGCTTTCGGTGACGGCGGCAGAAGGAGGAAGAGGCACCGCGGAGGAATGGGTGGGCGCTCGGCGCGGCTAATTAGCTTGCCGTTTTCGCCTTTAACACGGGAAAGATGAAACCGGCGACACGCACCGGCGCTTGGTCACTTTTAACCCCGATTAAGGCGCCTTTTTTGCCGGGTTCTCGCAACATTGTAGCCCGCTCCGCTTCCCCCCTCCCAGCGAGCTAAGCTAGCCCCCAGGCTAGCGGCTAGCTTAGCAGCGCAAAATGGCCTCATTGTCGCGCCGGAAAGACAAAAGCACACCGCGGCTAAGACGCCCGCTCGTCGCTCTCAGCGCCGAGCGGCTCGCGTCAATGTACCCGCGCGACGTCCGCCTTTCCGCGGCGAATAGCGTCGTCGTGGTGCCGGGCGATAGAGAAAGAAACGATAAGGGTGAGTGTTATTGATTAATGACGGCGAGCAGGGCCGCGCGGTGGGGGATGGGCCAAGCTAGCAGCCATTGACGTACAGCGACACTGCGTCTTGTGTCCGTCAACACCAAACACACTTTGTTTACGTCTTCTATTACTCACTTATTACATTAAAACACAATTATGTATTTATTTATTTTTTATTGCTTTCATCTCACACGCTCTTTTAGGCGCGAGAAAGTGACTACAAAGTGTTTTTTTCTTAACACGAGTATACCTAAAGACGCGAAACTCATATAATATATATTTACATTTTTAGTGGAATAATGAGCTTATTTTTGTGGGTGACATTACAAGTGTAGTTTAGAAAATGTTAAAAGAACAAACTAAGATCAATGTCAGAATTTATTGTTTTGGTTTTAAAGGAGAGACAAAAAAGTACACAGTATACCGTATTTTTCGGAGTATAAGTCGCACGGGCCGAAAATGCATAATAAAGAAGGGAAAAAACCTATATAAGTCGCATTTTTGGGGGAAATGTATTTGATAAAAGCCAACACCAAGAATAGACATTTGAAAGGCAATTTAAAATAAATAAAGAATAGTGAACAACAGGCTGAATAAGTGTACGTTATATGAGGCATAAATAACCAACTGAGAACGTGCCTGGTATGTTAACGTAACATATTATGGTAAGAATCATTCAAATAACTATGACATATAGAACATGCTATATGTTTACTAGGGATGTCCGATAATGGCTTTTTTACCGATATCCGATATTCCGATATTGTCCAACTCTTGATTACCGATATCAACCGATACCGATATATACAGTCGTGGAATTAACACATTATTATGCCTAATTTGGACAACCACGTATGGTGAAGATAAGGTCCTTTTTAAAAAAAATTACAAGATAAATAAATTAAAAACATTTTCTTGAATAAAAAAAGAAAGTAAAACAATATAAAAACAGTTACATAGAAACTAATAATTAATGAAAATGAGTAAAATTAACTGTTAAAGGTTAGAACTGTTAGTGGACCAGCAGCACGCACAATCATGTGTGCTTACGGACTGTATCCCTTGCAGACTGTATTGATATATATTGATATATAATGTAGGAACCAGAATATTAATAACAGAAAGAAACAACCCTTTTGTGTGAATGAGTGTAAATGGGGGAGGGAGGTTTTGTGGGTCGGTAAGTGTATCTTGTGTTTTTTTATGTTGATTTAATATTATAAAATAAAAACGATACTGATAAAAAAAAACCGATACCGATAATTTCCGATATTACATTTTAAAGCATTTATCTCTAACGTGTACCAAACAATCTGTCACTCCTAATCGCTAAATCCCATGAATTTTTATACGTCTAGTCTCTTACGTGAATGAGCTAAATAATATTATTTGATATTTTACGGTAATGTGTTAATAATTTCACACATAAGTCGCTCCTGAGTATAAGTCGCACCCCCGGCCAAACTATGAAAAATAAAACTGCGACTTATAGTCCGAAAAATACGGTACATAGCTTAGTCCAGTGTTTTTTAACCACTGTGCCACGGCAATACAGTCTGGTGTGTCGTGGGAGATTATCTAATTTCACCTATTTGGGTTAAAAATATTTTTGGCAAACCAGTAATTATACTCTGCGAATCATGTGGTGTTGTTGAGTGTCGGTGCAGAGTAACCGTGTAATACTCTTCCATATTAGTAGGTGGCAGCCGGTAGCTAATTGCTTTGTAGATGTCGGAAACAGCGGGAGGCAGCGTGCAGGTAAAAAGGTGTCTAATGCTTAAACCAGAAATAAACAAAAGGTGAGTGCCCCTAAGAAAAGGCATCGAAGCTTAGGGAAGGCTATACAGAACGAAACTAAAACTGAACTGGCTACAAAGTAAACAAAAACAGAATGCTGGACGACAGCAAAGACTTACTGCGGAGCAAAGACGGCGTCCACAAAGTAAATCCGAACATGACATGACAATCAACAATGTCCCCACAAAGGAGGATAAAAACAACTGAAATATTCCTGATTGCTAAAACAAAGTAGATGCAGGGAAATAGCGCTCAAAGGAAGACCTGAAACTGCTACAGGAGAATACCAACAAAACAGGAAAAGCCACCAAAACAGGAGCGCAAGACAAGAGCTAAAACACTACACACAGGAAAACAGCAAAAATCTCAAAATAAGTCACGGCGTGATGTGTCAGGTCATGACAGTACACCTACTTTGAGACAAGAGCTATATTGACGCATGTTTGGTTACGGTTTAAAGTCATATCCAACAATTGCGACTACGATTTTTTACTGTCAACCGAGTTTCGTTTTTTAATGATTTCTGTCTTCGGATTCTTTCATTGAAAAAAATGCGCTTTGGTTAAAAAAAAAGGTTGAAAAACACTGGCTTAGTCGGTGTCAAAACACTGTGGTACACCTTCAACGAAAATCTTATTTGGTACAACAAAAGCAAAATACCACGTTTATCTCATTTTAACTGAAACTACAAACTTTATTGAAAAACGCAATGCAGAGAAGACATTTGGGGTATATTTAGTATCCTTTTTAGCTAAATGTACACAATTATGTATTTTAGTGCAGCTTGAAACAAACTCCTACATTATGTACAAAATGTTGAGGTGGTTGCAGCCTCCCATACACACATTGAGACCCAGTGGCCTTTTATTTTGCAAGTACTGTTAGGACAAAGTTTTAGGCATTTTTCTTTGTTGGATGTATTAGTATAACATCAAGAAATTATCATTCCATAAAAGACTACAGTTGTATTTGTGTTGCACCACAAACATTTTGTATAACTCAAACCAGGCTAATTTTAGTTAGCAAAAATCTGTATCTATGACAGTCAGATTTAGTTATTTCCTCGCACGCGAAACTCTTATTATCCACCGCATTTGTACTTTTGTATTCTTACATATACTTCCATAACGCAGTGATTTCACAACCTCAGCCTGGTAAACAGCAGTAAATAAAGATGTTCAAAATGACATCCAGGAAGCCAACGTGACTTTTGTGTTCAATGTGTGCTTGATGTGTTGATGACATTCTACACTATAACCACTTTTTAACCATTTTGGCTGGATTTATTCCCTTTTTTCCCCCCCAGTTTCTATGACTAGTTTTAATGCCTTTTGATTAGCGAGTTAGTGCTCTGTGTAGCTTGTCTTGTTTAACAGGCTAACAAACAAGAAGACATCACATCATCACCATTGCCTTCTTACCCTTTCTTTAATTACATTTTTTTTTTTTAGATTTGCAGGCACCGTCTTTGAACACTAAATCCACTTTTAACTTTTTCCGCGGGCTTACATTTGCTCAAAATATGGTGACTTCGAACCTAAAGAGGACAGTTGCTGTTATTTATCTTTCATTGTTGCTTTTCATGTGGACTTGTCTATTTTTGTATTGATTTAAAATGTCAATATGTGGTTGTTTTTTTTATCCTTTATGCACAGAGTGGGACATCGCCATGTTCTAATTGTATTGTGTCGTTTGGAGCATTTAACCGGCCTTGAAAAATGACAAATGTACTTTATGGCTGCAATACAGTGACTGTTTTGTAATTGTGTATTTTTTCCCCCAACAACACTAATGTGTCAAAAATGTCTGCTAATACTACTTTGTGTCTGTGGAGGGTGTTTGAAAAGATCCCACAGAGGAATGTGAATAGAGCGCAGCAGTGCTGGATTGTGCCTGATGACGGAAAGTTTAAAAAAAAAGAAAGAAATAAGCGTCAGGCTGCGGTTCCGAGTGGCTTCACTGAGATCCACGCTTTTTTTTTTTTTTCGGGACCTTAAAACGTTGGCAGGAGTTTTGTTTTAATTCGTGGACTAGAAATCAGGAAGTCAACTCCGCTTTTCCTCCCCTCCCAGTGACGAGTCCAAATCTCGTTCTACCGGTTTGGACGCGTGTAACCTGATCTGTCCTGCAAACATTAGTGGCCGCTGTACTGTCAATCATGTCAATGCTCTGACCTGTCAATCAACTTCCTATTGATGGGCTATTTTCTTGCTCACAGGTGGCAGTGGGAGCACGTAACTTTTTTGTTTTTTCTTTTCTTTGTGTTCTTGTTCTCCTGCTAGCGTGTGCTTACTTTGATGCAGCGCCCGCATTTAGTTGGCAAAGCGTGCTATTTTTGGTGGCTCCGTGGTCTGTTAAAAGTGTGGTTGTTCCGCCCAGCAGGAGTCTTGCCTCAGACTGGCCTAAAATGGGCAGAAATGGCGCAGAACAAAAGCTGCTTGTCGCTCATACAAACGTACTAGAAGCGTTGCAGCCGGGACCACGCTGCTATGCTATTGCCTGTGCCTCTCAACAGGAAAGGTATAGCAAACTTTTTACAGACGACAAAAACCCAAACTCCCACAAACAGACACTTTGTTTAGTGTAGCGTCCTGTAGAGTTCATTCACAAAGTCACAGCTGCTTCTTACACACCGGCTGGATTTACACTGCGTGGTTTGACATCCGACGTAAATAAGCCGCTAAAGACATTGAAAATGATACATTAGCAATGAACTATGGCGTAGATCAGTGTTTTTTTCCACCAAGTACCACCTCCAGAAAACACTAAAACGGCCCACATTAAGATACAGTGGCGTAGTAGGCCTAAGTATTCATTCAAAACAAAGCAGAGGTTTTATATACCAATACTTTTGGTCGGACAGTTTGAACAGTAACACTGTTTGTTTGAATATAGGAAAAAAAACACTGCACTTTAATCAAGTCATTCTTTGGCGTACCAATAGACCAGAGGTGTCAAGCTCATTTGAGCTCACGGACCACTTGGTAAAATCATGGCATGATAACTTGAAAATAAAGACAACTTCAGATTGTCTTTGTTTGAAAAGAGAAAAAAATCATAATGTTTTTTTACACTTGCTTTTTGCGGTTAATAGTAGGGTTCGGTACGTACCTCGGTTTAGAGGTCACGGTTCGGTTCATTTTCGGTACAGTAAGAAAACAACAAAATATACATATTTGGGTTATTTATTTACCAAATTTGCAAAATCTTCCACCAAAAATATTTTTCTTAGTGGAATATTTGATGTGAAGTAATGGGAACCTTGGATAGGTCAATAATTCATAATAACATTGATTTTGATTCAATATTATGTTTTGAGCAATGACAGTTTGAAAGAAAAAAACAACAACTTTGTTTTATTAGTCAACATTGCAACTTTTTCTACATTACATTTATCCTTTAAGCTTTTTTATTTCACTTTTGTTATGTTTTTGTTTATTTAAATAGTATTTTTAGAATGTGCCGTGGGCCTTTAAAACATTAGTTGTGGGCCGCAAATGGCCTCCGGGGCACACTTTTGACACCCCTGCTATATAATAAAACATTAAATCTGATAAATCTTATGGATAATCGTGAGGTGTACCGAACAAGTTTCCACACGGACATATTAAGTAGCGTAGCGCACGTTGTGTAAACAATGCACACCGAGGCACAACACACGGCATGCTAGCAGCTAATTGGGCTACGATAGACTGACCATACGTCCTCTTTTCACCGAACATGTCCTCTTTTGCGTCGCTGTCTGGGCGGAGTTTCTTAAATGCCTCAAATGTCCGGCATTTTGAGTTAGGGTTGCGTGTATTTTCGATGTACGTCCAGGGTTAAGAAGGGGTTGAAAACAAAACAAATTGTGCGTGCAGCAGCATTGGTGATGGAGGGACAGAGAGAGCGAGAGAGTTATGATAAACGCGCGTGCATTGCCAGGCTCTGCTTTTTATCCATAGATTTATCAGGTTTAATTTTTTATTATCTATAGCAGGGGTGTCAAAAGTGTGCCCCGGAGGCCATTTGCGGCCCACAGCTAATGTTTTAAAGGCCCACGGCACATTCTAAAAATACTATTAAAATAAACGAAAACATAACAAAAGTGAAATAAAAAAGCTTTAAGGTTAAATGTAATTTAGAAAAAGTTGCAATGTTGACTAATAAAACAAAGCTGTTTTTTTTTCTTTCAAACTGTCATTGCTCAAAACAGAATATTGAATCAAAATCAATGTTATTATGAATTATTGACCTATCCAAGGTTCCGATTACTTCACGTCAAATATTCCACTAAGAAAAATATTTTTGGTGGAAGATTTTGCAAATTTGGTAAATAAATAACCAAAAAATTTATATTTTGTTGTTTTCTTGCTGTACCGAAAATGAACCAAACCGTGACCTCTAAACCAAGGTGTGTACCGAACCGAAATTTTTGTGTACCGTTACAGCCCTAGTAATTACTAGTGTCCAAACAGGAAGTGTTGCCTTTATCTTGACTCTGACATAGCTCCGCCCCCTTAAAGCAATAGGCGCTCTTAAGAATTGCGACATCCAGTGGACACATTTGGAACAGTAGTTTCTTTCATTCCAAAATTTCAGCTCATTTTTATATTTAGCAAACGCATCTTGTGTACGTTTTACAGCCTGCGTACCACAGTTTGAGAATTACTGGCGTAGATATTAGGAGTCTAGTGATTGTGGTTTGACTTTTAAAATATAACATCAAACTAAGTCCTACTAATTAATGGGGTCCGCAATACAAAAACATTTACAAGGTTTCTTCTTGAGCAATGCAGACAACTATTATTTTAGTACCATGTATTATTGGTTGAAGTGCAGCATTAATAGTTCAGCTTGTAGGTCCGTTCCCCGTCTTGTCTAAACAATGGTGGAACACTTCTTTCCTCTAATCCACTCGTCTTAGTCCGTATTCCACCGGAAAGACCCCACACAGGAGACGAACAGAAGCTCTGGCTTTTCCTTGGCCAAAGTCTGGGGCTGCACCGGACCAGCTTACAGACTAGATGTGTCACTAGTGGGCTGGGCAACATGGCTGAAAACTGTATCACGATATAAGTTTTCCGATATTAAAAAACGTTACTAAATGTTAAACATTTTTATTTCAAATGTAACTTCCTCTGAGTTATAATCATCCACTTAGCTATCAAAGCATAAAGGAAACGTCAACACAATTCAAAAATCACAAAAACTGAACAATAACCTCTTTAAATGAAGATGAAAAATAAGGAATGTGTAATAAATGCTTAATACGGTGTAATAGTGCATTAGGTGTGAAAATGTAAACAGAGAAACCTGACAACAACTATTTTTTGCAGGTTTACTACTAGGAAGTTACAGCTGTGTAACATTTAATTTGGTCTGTTATTTAAGTATAGACATGAATTTATGTTACGCATTAATTAATATTTAAATATACCATACCAACTTTATTTATAAAGCCCTTTAAAAACAACCACAGTTTGAAGAACAAAGGGCTGTACACCACAAAGAAATAGAGGCAAAGGACAGACTAAAAAATGACATTTAAAACAGAAGTAAAATACACATTGAAAAAGCAAATACCGTATTTTTCGGACTATAAGTCGCAGTTTTTTTCATAGTTTGGCCGGGGTTGCGACTTATACTCCGGAGCGACTTATGTGTGAAATTATTAACACATTACCGTAAAATATCAAATATTATTTAGCTCATTCACGTAAGAGACTAGACGTATAAGATTTCATGGGATTTAGCGATTAGGAGTGACAGATTGTTTGGTAAACGTATAGCATGTTCTATATGTTATAGTTATTTGAATGTCTCTTACCATAATATGTTACGTTAACATACCAGGCACGTTCTCAGTTGGTTATTTATGCCTCATATAACGTACACTTATTCAGCCTGTTTTTACTATTCTTTATTTATTTTAAATTACCTTTCAAATGTCTATTCTTGGTGTTGGCTTTTATCAAATAAATTTCCCCAAAAAATGCGACTTATACTCCAGTGCGACTTATACTCCAAAAAATACGGTACAAATTACCCTAAGTACAATTTTTTACATAAAAAGCAGTTAAAAAGTTAAAAACAGTTAAAAGTCTCATGCTGGATTAAAAGCCAGTGAATAAAAATGGGTTTTAAGAAGGGTCTTAAAAGTAACCAAAGAAAGGGCCTGTCTCACAATATTATTGGACCAAATTATTCTAAAGTAGCACATTTGTTATTTATTCTATTCATACAGTCCTGCACTTTAGTTCTTACCTGTTGTTTCCGTACATCCGAATAGGGAACGGACGAGGGTTAAAAGGAGAAGATGAGCGCGACGAAACACTTTTCCAAAAATTCCATAAATCTGCCATAATGTCAAGCTGACAATTTATTCGCTCTCTGCAGCACTCATTGTACTTTTTGGTCTCACTCCATGCAGAGAATCAACAGCGAGACAACAAGATGGCGCAACCGAACTTGATAGTTGATACTGTTCACGATTGGCTGTTTAGCGTGTCCCTCCCATTGCTCACTTCTGGTTTTGCTCGGTTACCAGACCGCGAGTGCCATTCTTCATGCAACCAACCATGCTTCATTCTTTACGGTTTCTTCCAACCACAAAAAAAACGGGATATAACTCTCCAACTAATTTTTAGAAGAAGAAAAATATTTTTTCATATATTAGCAGCATCGGACTGACTATAAGCCGCAGATTGTGACAGGAGTTATTTGGTAAGATTCTGTAAATGTTTATTTACATACCTTGTTTTCAAACGGCGTCTGACACGGCAGTAAAACGGCTGATCAAACAAAACAGAAGTCATCGTGTGGAAGCTAGCTCTCCAATCGGCTAAACAGACTCCATAACTCCACAGTGATGTTTTGGTGAATTTACAAAACTGAAACAATACAAAAAGAGTGCCATTGTAAGTTAATAATACTAGCATAGAGACTTGTAAACGTTTTGGCATATTAGTTAATGCTAACAATGCTAGCTCCATTACATTACGATAGCAGGTACAAATATGCATGAAAACACTCCTACAGACATCACACATGGGACGGTTTAGTAAGTATAAACAGTTTGTTATATTGTAAAATAGGAGTGTAACAGTACACAAAAATTTCGGTTCGGTACGTACCTCGGTTTAGAAGTCATGTTTCGGTTCATTTTCGGTACAGTAAGAAAACAACAAAATATACATTTTTGGGTTATTTACCAAATTTGCAAAATCTTCCACCAAAAATATTTTTCTTAGTGGAATATTTGATGTGAAGTAATGGGAACCTTGGATAGGTCAATAATTCATAATAACATTGATTTTGATTCAATATTATGTTTTGAGCAATGACAGTTTGAAAGAAAAAAAAATTGCTTTGTTTTATTAGTCAACATTGCAACTTTTTCTAAATTACATTTAACCTTTAAGCTTTTTTATTTCACTTTTGTTATGTTTTTGTTTATTTGAATAGTATTTTTAGAATGTGCCGTGGGCCTTTAAAACATTAGCTGTGGGCCGCAAATGGCCTCCGGGGCACACTTTTGACACCCCTGCTATAGATAATAAAAAATGTAATCTGATAAATCTATGGATAAAAAGCAGAGCCTGGCAACGCATGCGCGTTTATCATAACTCTCTCTCTCTCTCTCTCTGTCCCTCCATCACCAATGCTGCTGCGCGCACAATTTGTTTTGTTTTTAACCCCTTCTTAACCCTGAACGTACATTGAAAATACACGCAACCCTAACTCAAAATGCCGGACATTTGAGGCATTTAAGAAACTCCGCCCTGACAGCTCCGCAAAAGAGGACATGTCCGGTGAAAAGAGGACGTATGGTCAGTCTATCGTAGTCCGTTAGCTGCTAGCATGCCGTGTGTTGTGCCTTGGTGTGCATTGTTTACACAACGTGCGTTACGCTACTTAATATGTCCGTGTGGAAACTAGTTCGGTACACCTCCGAACCGAACTGGAACCCCCGAACCGAAGCGGTTCGGTACAAATACACGTACCGTTACACCCCTATTGTAAAACTTACAGACGTCGCTTGGAGTGGTGAATGGCGAATCCATTCGAGTAGAAACGCTATGGATGGCTAGAAGACTGAACAGCGCTCCAGTTTAAAAAGAAGAAAAAAAGCACTACAGATAAATGCACCTGCAGTAAGCAAATTCCCCCCAAAGATGGCGCCATAGCACAAACAATAAAACACCATGTCTGTGTTTTTTGTTTTTAATACAATTATTTTAATAATTGCCGTCAGCGAAGAAACATCCATAAACTAGCTGCACCATCTTATAAGCCGCAGGGTTCGAACCATAGGGGGAAAAAAGTAGCAGCATTTTTTACTATCCATAATTTACAGCGATATCGGTTTATCTGCTCGGCCCGAGACACACTTCCCGTCCCTCACTTAATGCGTACCATGTGGGAACACGGAATCCGCATCCGCCGTTACACTCCTGGTAAACTGGTTCTATAAAAAAAAAACTGGAAAATAGGAGTAAACTTGCCATAAAAGCACAGCAGAAAAGCGTTGGATGTAGGGTCACAACTAGGGCTGCAACAACTAATCGATTAAATCTAGGGATGTCCGATAATGGCTTTTTGCCGATATCCGATATTGTCCAACTCTTTAATTACCGATACTGATATATACAGTCGTGGAATTAACACATTATTATGCCTAATTTGGACAACCAGGTATGGTGAAGATAAGGTCCTTTTTTTTTTTTAAATTAATAAAATAAGATAAATAAATTAAAAACATTTTCTTGAATTAAAAAAGAAAAACAATATAAAAACAGTTACCTAGAAACTAGTAATTAATGAAAATGAGTAAAATTAACTGTTAAAGGTTAGTACTATTAGTGGACCAGCAGCACGCACAATCATGTGTGCTTACGGACTGTATCCCTTGCAGACTGTATTGATATATATTGATATATAATGTAGGAACCAGAATATTCATAACAGAAAGAAACAACCCTTTTGTGTGAATGAGTGTGAATGGGGGAGGGAGGTTTTTTGGGTTGGTGCACTAATTGTAAGTGTATCTTGGGTTTTTTATGTTGATTTAATTAAAAAAAACAAAAAAATAAAATAAACGATAATAAAAAAAACGATACCGATAATTTCCGATATTACATTTTAAAGCATTTATTATTATTATATGTTATCGGACATCTCTTATTAAATCGATTAAAATGGATTATAAAAATAGTTGCCGATTAATTTAGTCATCGATTCGTTGGATCTATGCTATGCGCAGAGGCTTTTTTAAAATTTTTATTTATTTTTTAAAATTTTTATAAACGGCAACATTTACAAACAGCTGAGAAACAATAATCAAAATAAGTATGGTGACAGGATGCTGTTTTTTTTCCAATAAAATACTGGAAAGGATAGAAATGTAGTTTGTCTCTTTTGTCCGATTATTAATCGAAGTAATAATCGACAGATTAATCGATTATCAAATTAGTTGTTAGTTGCAGCCCTAGTCACAACATGGGAATTGGACGCGGCACGCTGACCTGCGGTGTAAATCCAGGCCAATATTGCAGCACATAGCCTCCATACCTGTCACACACACACACACATACATATATACATACATATATACAACAGTTCCCCTCTTAGTGAACAGCAGGATTGTTGTCAGTGTCTAAATGGTTTCTTCTTTGTCCTCTGGCCGCCATCAGACAGACGCCATGTTTCCAAAGGGCACCAAGCGTAAGTTCGCCGACCCCGGAGAGGAAGCGGCCTCCAGCGGCGGCAGCCAGAGCCCCGTGACGCGGACGCCGTCGCCCTCGTACAGCCTCCAGCGCCAGTCGCTGCTGGACATGTCGCTGATCAAGCTGCAGCTGTGCCACATGCTGGTGGAGCCCAACCTCTGCCGCTCGGTGCTCATAGCCAACACGGTGCGGCAGATCCAGGAGGAGATGACGCAGGACGGCACCTGGCAGATCATGACCCAGGCCCTGGCCGCCGCCCAGTGCCCCAGCGACCGCCTGGTGGCCACCGAGGTGCTCTGCCGGCAGTCGGACCCGGCGGCCCAGGCGGGCCAGAGCCCCAAGCCCTACCCGGTGGTGGGCCTGGACGAGGGCTACCACTCGGAGGAGGTGGTGATGGAGGGGGACGTGGACAAGGAGGTCATGTCCACTTTGTCGCCCGTCTCGCCGCAGCTGTCGACGGCGTCCTACCTGGTGGGGCCCTTCGGGATGGGGCCCTGCTGGGAGGACCAGGAGGACGACGGGGAGTGCGAGGACGAGGAGGAGGACGACGTCGAGGAGTGTGTGTCGGAGGGGGAGGGGGAGGAGGCGGAGCGACCTGAGGCGGACTCTCGGCCGGGGGAGCAGGTCTTCGGGACCTTTGAGATCAAGCACCCGCCGCCGCCCCCGCCGGACTCTGCGTTGGAAGAACTGTTTTCGGACGTGGACCCGTCCTACTACGAACTGGACACGGTGCTGACGGGCATGCAGAGCGCCCCCAAGATGGGACCTTACGACCTCCTGGAGAGCCTCTCCTCCCATGGGCCGCCCTCCCTCAGCTCCAGCGCCAGCTGCAGGTCGGACCTGAACGAACTGGACCACATCATGGAGATCATAGTGGGCTCCTGAAAGGCGCCGCATTCCCTGGGACTTTGTGAATGTGCTTTTGATTGTGGGGAGGTTTTGGGAAAAGGGGGGGGGGGGATTAACTGCGAGCCAAAAAAAGATTTTTGGATTGGCAGCTCACATTGGGACCTTTTTCTTTTTTTTTAACTCTTCTTCCAGTGTATTCCAAACATGACTTGGAGAATTTCACAAGCAGTCCATTTCTTACTTTGTGGAGGGTCTGACTCGGTCCTCTCTGCGCATTCTCCGCGTTTACGTCCGCCATCGGAGCTCCTCCCACGGCTATTTATTGCAAGTCGTCACACTACAACACAACCACGTCAATCCAAATCTATGAATGGATGCATATTTTCCTAAAGATCTGAGCAAATATGAATGGAGTCTATGTATATGTACGTATGTGTATATAGAAATATATTTTTTTGCATTATACAGTTGGGGGATTTTGCAAGTATCCTTTGATATATTATTATTTTTTCTGTCCCCCTCCCCCCCCAGTCCCCTCCCCCCCAAGCGGTTTTTAAGATTTTAATGTAGCTGGATTCGAGACTCAAGTGTCTTCCTGAGGTTTGGTGGACCGGAGCCAGACCGGCACGGTCCCGCATTACAGGCGCTGTTCCGTCACTCTCCAAAGCTTTTATCCAGGGAAGCAAACATTTCTACGCAGCTCATGAAGAAGCCATATTTCTTTAATTTATTATGTTTTTATTTATTGTATTTATTCTACCTAGGTACATACAATGTCCAGTCCACCATTAGGCCCCACATTTTGGTTTGAGCGCAGCACCTGTTCTTTCCCACCCCAATAACCAGGTCACAAGTCCAGTCACTATGCAGCTCCGTCATGCGCGTTACAAAATGATTGTATACGACTCCAACTAAGTCCTTTAAGTCCTTTTATGCAACAGTTGCCTTTTCTCCTGAAGATGTGCTAAATGCAATGTTTTCATCCCAAATGGGTTCTCGCGGCGATGAAGAGACGAACTCAGGCAAAGGAGATGTATTGACACAAATACAGTATTGATACCCAACACTCCTGAAGGATGTCACGCTGGTCTGAATGGGAGCTAGAACTTCAAAGACTTATTACCGTTGTAAAATGTATGCATTTTTTTATATTAAGGAAAAAAAACAAACATTGTAGCGTCTTTGTAAATATTTTTTATAATAAAAGCTGCAACTATTGATTGTGTCGTGTGGTTTTATTTTGTCAACCATTTAGGTCGGGGGTCCTCAGTCGAGCTCCATGGCGGAAATAAAAAATCCCTTGATGAGCAGGCTTGTAGGGATGATATAGTCTCTTTGTTTTTTCCTGATCTAACGTATATTCCGCTCTACCCCGGTATTGAGCACTGTATAACGGATAAACCACAGAAACCTTGACTATATATATATATGTGTGTATATATATAAATATACACACATATACAGGTGTGTGTGTGTGTGTATATATATATATATATATATATATATATATATATATGCATATGTGAATATGTACATACATGTGTATATATACATATATATTTACATATGTATGTGTGGGGAAAAAAATCACAAGACTATTTCATCTCTACAGGCCTGTTTCATGAGGGGTTTCCTCAATCTCCTGAGGATTGAGGAAACCCCTCATGAAACAGGCCTGTAGAGATGAAATAGTCTTGTGATTTTTTTCCCCACACATACATATTACGCTCTACCACGGTATTGAGCACTATTTTTTGGATAATCTAATTAAGACATATATATATTTACATATATACATATACACATATGCATATACATATATACACGTGTGTGTGTGTGTATATATATATATACACACACATATATATATATACATACATACATACACACACACATATACACATTCTATATACATATACACACACCATATACATATACACATTCTATACATATATATCTACACACACATATATATATATCTACACACACACATTGTATATACACACATATATATAAATATACACACATATATATACATACACACACACACATATATATATATACACACACATATACACACATAAATATATATATACACACATATATATATATATATATATGCAGTTGGCATTCGGCCTATGCCCAAAATTGTTTAGCCCAAAGCGTAGGTGCCAAATTCAAGGCCCGGGGGCCAGGTGTGGCCCACCAAAGGCTGGAAATTAAAGTGTGTCAATAAAGCACTTTCGAGCTAAATGTATTTGTTCTTTTCATTTTGACAGAAAGAAATAATACTGCATATTAGAGGTGGGAATCCTTGGGCTTTCGATTCTGATTTTTGGGCCAATTCGATTCAGAATCTATTCTCGTGATACATTATTTGGTATGATAAGACATTTCTAAAACAGGTTTCCGGTTACAAAAGCTATTCTTGGCTGCTGACATAAGACTTGCGCAGTGTTAGCCTAAAAAATATATATTTTTTAAATGTATTTTAGAAATCACATTTAAAAAACCATAGAATGTTAATCTAATTAATCATCATCATCATTTCTACCAAATAAGATCTGAATTTGTGGAGCAGAGTTAACGTTTTGTGGTGAATCATAATGTGTGGCGCCATACCACACCCACATCTTATGGTGTAGGGAATTTTTTTTTAAATTTATCATCACCTATATGTGTAGTATCTGTCATTTTAACCTCGACTGATTCAGTCAAAGTCCCTAGGAGGAATTCGTTCAAGTACGACCCCTTTTTCTCGCCGAAAAATGGAAGACGAAAACCAAGATGGCCGACTTCCTGTTCGTTTTCAGGTATGGGTTCCTGAGACTTTTATGTGCGCCCCGTCATGATAGACGTCCTCTGCAATTTTCGTGTCGATACGTAAAACTGGTAGGAGGGGCTAATTTTTTTCCAATTTTTAAATAAAATGTTTCAGGACCCCCAAAATATGACATTTCTCACCATACCTGATGCAGCTACAAAATATGGGGACTTTTTGGTGCATGTTAAGGGCCTGAAAAAGGCATTCAAATGTACAGAAGAAAAAACATAGGGCCCTTGCGGGGCTTGAAAATTCTCATAGCAACTCCATCAAAAATAATGATAATATCATTATTGTTTAATGTTTTTAGCCCTGACATTTTTTCTTTGAAAAAATTTAAAAAAACGGCCAAAAATATATATAATTCATTTTTAAAAATCGATTCTCAAATTATGAATCAATTTAGATATGAAACAAATAAAAATCGCGATTTTAATGTGAATCTTTTTTTTTATAGAGCATTCATATGATTTGTAGGTTCAACAAACAAAATAAGTTAATAAGCTAGCATAAAGCATTAACATGTTATTGTTAGCATGATGGATGGATGTTAGCATGATGACATAGCACAAGTTAGCATACTTCTAAGATGGCGCCAAGTTTAAAAATTAACTTTTTTATGGGGTGTAAACATACAAAATTAGTTAAAAAGCTAGCAAAAAATGTTAGCATGATGACATAGGACAAGTTAGCGTACTTCTTATTTAATTGCACTATTTTTAGGCGTAAACATACACAATAAAACTTTATAGTCCGAAAAATACGGTAATATTATTTGATATTTTACGGTAACGTGTTAATAATTTTACACATACGTCGCTCCTGAGTATAAGTCGCACCCCCGGCCAAACTATGAAAAAAAACTGCGACTTATAGTCCGAAAAATACGGTAATATTATTTGATATTTTACGGTAATGTGTTAATAATTTCACACATAAGCATACTTGCCAACCTTGAGACCTCCGATTCCGGGAGGTGGGGGGCGTGGTCGGGGGTGGGGCGGGGCGGTTCGGGGGTGTGGTTGGTGGTGGGGGCGTGGTTAAGAGGGGAGGAGTATATTTACAGCTAGAATTCACCAACTCGAGTATTTCATATATATATATATATATATATACAGTATTTTTTTTTTTTATTATTATACATATAAATAAAAGAATTACTTGAATTTCAGTGTTCCGGAGGCTATCCAGTAGGTGGCAGTATTTTCCTGTTGAAGAGTGCCACAACATTGCTGTTTAAGGCAGACGAACTGCTTTACGGTAGACGAAAACGTGACTGCTGTTGTTGTGTGTTGTTGTCGCGCTGGGAGGACGTTAATGAAACTGCCTAACAATAAACCCACATAAGAAACCAAGAACTCGCCCTGGATCATTCTACAGTTATAACGTGATTGGGCAGGCACGCTGTTTATATCGTGGGAAAGCGGACGTGAAAACAGACTGTCCCCACTCAGGTCCGCATTGAGCTGGAGGGGGCGTGGCCTCCAGCTCCGGCTGAATTCCGGGAGTTTATCGGGAGAAAATTTCTTCCGGGAGGTTATCGGGAGAGGCGCTGAATACCGGGAGTCTCCCGGTAAAACCGGGAAGGTTGGCAAGTATGCGCTCCTGAGTACAAGTCGCACCCCCGGCCAAACTATGACAAAAACTGCGATTTATAGTCCGAAAAATATGGTATTATTATTTGATATTTTATGGCAATGTGTTAATAATTTCACACATAAGTCGCTCCTGAGTATAAGTCGCACCCCCGGCCAAAGTATTAAAAAAACTGGGACTTATAGTCGGAAAAATACGGTAATATCATATGAAATTTTACCGTAATGCATACTTGCCAACCCTCCCGTTTTTAGCGGGAGAATCCCGGTATTCAGCGCCTCTCCCGACAACCTCCCGGCAGAGATTTTCTCCCGACAAACTCCCGGTATTCAGCCGGAGCTGGAGGCCACGCCCTCCAGCTCAATGCGGACCTGAGACTGAGTGGGGACAGCCTGTTCTCACGTCCGCTTTCCCACAATATAAACAGCTTGCCTGCCCAATGACGTCATCATGGCGCCGATGAAGGCTGCCTCGGTGCTTTCGTGCGCTCTGTTTTGTTTGTTTTTGTACATAAATTGTGTTTCCGGGTGCTCCTACACCCGTGAAGAGCTACTGAACATCAGATCCACCATCCCTATGGACTTGTTACCGGTCATCTTAGCGTCAGCTGCGGATTTGGTCCATTCTGTGCTCAAAAGAGGGAAACCGCACCGAAGAGGAAAGCGAGCGGGCGCACTTGTCCGTCTTCGCGGACGGGGATTACGCACGCCTCTACCAGGCATCTTCCTCTCCAACGTCCGCTCACTTGCCAACAAGATGGACGAGCTAGCGTTGCTGATGAGAAGGAACAAGGACTTCTCCTCATCATGTGTGTTGTGTTTCACGGAGACTTGGCTGAGCGCAAGTGTCCTGGACAGCGCGCTTCAACTGGAGGGCTTTCATCTCCTCCGCGCGGACCGAGACGCGGCGCTCTCTGGCAAAAAAAGAGGCGGGGGACTATGCTTCTTTATCAACAATAGCTGGTGCACAGACGTGACTGCGATTTTTAAACATTGTTCTTCTTCTCTGGAATATTTATTCATCCACTGTAAGCCCTTTTACTCACCGCGTGAGATTGTTTCATTCATTCTCGTGGCTGTTTACATCCCGCCCGGCGCGGACGTGCGTGACGCTCAGCGCGCGCTCGCACGACAGATCTTACATGTGGAACGGTCTTTTCCTGACTCTCTTGTTATCGTGCTTGGTGACTTTAACAAGGGAAATTTGAGCCAGGAATTACCAAAGTATAGACAGTTTATTAAATGCCCGACCAGAGAGGAGAACACGCTGGATCACTGCTACACTACATTGAGCAAGGCTTTTCATGCAGTCCCGCGCGCTGCTCTTGGACTATCAGATCACGTGATGGTGCACTTAATCCCTTCATACAGACAGAGACTGAAACTGGCTAAACCTGTTATGAGGAACATTAAGTGTTTCACCGCCGAGTCTGTGGACGAGTTGCGTGCTTGTTGGGAAACGACAGACTGGGAGGCAATTGGAGCGGCCACGAACAATCTGGACGAGTATACGGACACTGTGACCTCATACATACAGTTCAATGAGGCGCGCATCATTCCAACGCGCACCAGGGTTTGTTATAACAACGGCAAGCCCTGGTTCACACCCAAGCTCCGACAGCTGCGCAAGAAGAAGGAGGCTGCGTGGAGAAGCGGGGACCGAAGTACATACAGAGAAGCGAAGTACCACTTCACCAGGGAAGTGGAGAAAGCTAAATCTGTGTACTCTAACCGTCTACAGGAACAGTTCCGCTCCAATGATTCTGCGGCAGTTTGGAGAGGTCTAAGGGCCCTTACGAACTATAAGCCCAAAACCCCCCAGGCCCTGAGCGTCTCGCTCAGGGCCTCAACACACATTACTGTCGTCATGAACGGCCTTCAGCTCATCAAAGCCATGCTCCCCCCACCATCACCCTCCCCACCAATGCCAGCACATCATTAAAGGAGTTAAAGGACTCAAAGAACTCCAATGACATCACAGGACTCCAAAAACACAATAAGACTGTAAAGACCCTCTCCATTAAAGAAGAGGATGTACGCCGGCAGTTCTTGAAGCTGAATACGCGGAAGGCCCCCGGGCCGGATGGTGTCTCCCCCTCCACTCTCAGACACTGTGCGGACCAGCTGGCTCCTGTCTTCACTGACATTTTTAACACCTCTCTGGAGCTATGCCGCGTGCCGTCCTGCTTTAAGACCTCTACCATTGTCCCTGTCCCCAAGAAAGCACGGATCACAGGACTAAATGACTACAGGCCGGTCGGGCTGACGTCTGTGGTCATGAAGTCCTTTGAGCGCTTGGTCCTGCCTCACCTCAAGGACATCACCGCCCCCCTCCTGGACCCACTGCAGTTCGCCTACAGCGCCAACAGGTCTGTGGATGATGCAGTGAACCTGGCCCTCCACTTCATCCTGGAGCATCTGGACTCCCCAGGAACCTACGCTAGGATCCTGTTTGTGGACTTCAGCTCTGCCTTCAACACCATCCTCCCTGGACTGCTACGAGACAAGCTCTACCAGCTCAGCGTGCCCGACTCCCTCTGCAGTTGGATTAATGACTTTTTGACAGACCGAAGACAGCACGTAAGGCTGGGGAAGATTGTCTCGGACAGTCGAACCACAAACACTGGTACTCCTCAGGGCTGTGTACTCTCCCCCTGGCTCTTCTCCCTGTATACAAACTGCTGCACCTCCAGTCACCAATCCGTAAAACTGCTCAAGTTTGCGGATGACACCACCCTCATCGGGCTCATCTCGAATGGCGATGAGTCCGCCTACAGGAGAGAGGTGGACCGGCTGAGGTCCTGGTGCAGCCTCAACAACCTGGAGCTGAACGCCCAGAAAACAGTGGAGATGATCATGGACTTCAGGAAAGTCACAGCCCCACCATCCCCCCTCACCCTAATTGACTCTCCCACCCCCGTCCCCATTGTGGACTGCTTCCGTTTCTTGGGCACCACCATCACCCAGGACCTCAAGTGGGAGCTGACCATCAGCTCCGTCATCAAGAAGGCCCAGCAGAGGATGTACTTCCTGCGGCAGCTGAGGAAACTTAAGGTGCCGACCGAGATGCTGGTGCAGTTTTACTCAGCCATCAAAGAGTCCATCCTCACCTCCTCCATCACAGTGTGGTTCCCCGGCGCCACAGTCCAGGATAAGAATAGACTGCAACGCATCGTACGTGCTGCGGAGAAGGTGATTGGCTGCAAGCTCCCATCCCTCCAGGACTTGTTCTCCTCCAGGACCAGGAGGCGTGTGGGTCGGATCACAGCTGACTCTTCTCACCCTGGACACACACTATTCTCCCCTCTCCCCTCAGGCAGGAGACTACGCTCCATCCAGACCCACACCTCCCGCCACCTGAACAGTTTTTTCCCCTCGGCCATCAGGCAAATGAACAAGAACTCCTAACAGCAGCTCCTTGAATTCCTTGAATCCCTTCTAAGTCTATCTGATAGCTCACTCACAGCTCTTTTTATACCAAATATGTGTTATATGTGTTTTATGTCGCACGTTCGCACCAAGAAAAATTCCTAGTTTGTGAACCCGTTCTCAAACAATGGCAATAAAACTATTCTGATTCTGATTCTGATAACATCTAGGGCTTTTAGAGAGTAGAGTGCACAACTGCGCACACAACAAGGAGACGAAGCAGAAGAACGAGGAAATTACAGACATGGCGACGCCGTCGACGAGCAAGATGAAGAAATACGCTTCCAAGTTCCAAAACGAATGGAAACAAGAATTTCAGTTCATCCAGGACAGTTTGAAGGAGAAGGTGTATGTATGTTGCCTGTACATTTTGTAGAACAGACTTCTCCATTGAACACGGTGGCCGAAATGATATACTCATCATGAACGGAGAAGTTGAACAGGACAATACTGCCATCTAATGGATAGCCACCGGAACACTGAAATTCAAGTATTTTTTTTTCTATGTAAATAAAATAAATAAATAAATAAATTTAAAAAAAAAAAAAATATATATATATATATATATATATATATATATATATATATATATATATATATATATATATATATATATATATATATATATATATATATATATATATAGCTAGAATTCACTGAAAGTCAAGTATTTCATACATATATATATATATATATATACATATATATATATATATATATATATATATATATATATATATATATATATATATATATATATATATATATATATGAAATACTCGAGTTGGTGAATTCTAGCTGTAAATAACCACGCCCCCAACCACCCACCCCTCCCCCAACCATCCCCCCACCCACCCCCGACAAAGCCCCCCCACACCCCCCACCTCCCGATATTGGAGGTCTCAAGGTTGGCAAGTATGCCGTAATGTGTTAATAATTTCACACAAAAACTATTTAAAAAAACTGGGACTTATAGTCAGAAAAATACGGTAATATCATATGAAATTTTATCCGTAATGTGTTAATAATTTCACACAAAAACTATTAAAAAAAACTGCGACTTATAGTCCGAAAAATACGGTATGCACTGTGGCCCTGGTATAGTGGGCAGGGTTTGACCCCGGAACAGACTATTCCTGGGTGAAGGACACTGCAACGCTACCTGTGTGTCGTATAGCGGAAGTAGAAAGGTGTTGACGGTCGCAGTAAAGAAGAAGTTTGGAAGAAATCGGCCTGCTGCCAAGTCTTAGTGGGTCTCTTGTTAAAGATTCATGATCCGGTGGTGACTCAGCAAAAAAAAAAAAAAAAAAAAAGAAAAGGTGGGGAAAGCTGCTCGCTTTAAAGATGGACGACATACAATATGCTCATTGTGTCTCGTTCAACACCAGTATTGTATTGTAAGATGGAAGTTAAACTGAAAAGTAGGTCAAACTTGCAAGGAACGAGCCTTGTTGTTTTTTTCCAGGAGAAGAAACACGTGAAGGAGGAGATACCTTATTTGGTGTTCGCCGGACCCTCTTCCGGTCACGTCCTTCCTCCTCTCCCTCTGAGTCATCTGGCCCTTTAAAATGCGGCGTTCAAGCGCTCCCCGTAAACCTCAACGCTTCCCGTCCGGACGGAATCCTCTCACTCCGCCACCTGTAAACATTTCACATGCCTCTTTACAATCTAACATTTTTTTCTTCACATAAATAAACCAAATATGAAGAAATATGCTTGCAAATGTGTTGTCTTAAATTGTTTATTTTTTTAGGTAGCATTTAATTTCACCACACGCGGGTTACGTAACGCGATCGATTGCACCCGAACGCGGCTGGCGCGGTCACGTCCGCGGCTCACGTGTCGCGGCGTTTGTCCGAGCGGCAGTGAACGCAGCACCGTTGGGAACGAGCCGTCTCACATTCGCTGCCCCGTGAGTGGCGGAGGAGGGGGCTTGAGCAGCGGCAGAGAGGACCAATCACATGCGGGCTACGAGTTTAAGCACCGCCCCCTATCCATCCCTCCTGCTGGCTGTGGAGGACTCGACCGAACATTTCTTCGTCTTCCCGGCGAAAGGGACGCGGCGACGGGGCCCAAAACGAAGCGGCGTTTACGGCGGATTGTGTCCACTTATGACGCGTTCCACGGACACGTGAGGTTAGTGCTTTTAAAATTAATTCGACATTTCCGGAAGTTTGGCACTCGAAACTTTCGCTCAGAGAGCGACTGTTTACCAGCAGACATGACCGAATGTTGGAGGTGCCATTCGAATAGTCGACAGGGGGGACATGTTCGTCCAACTCCATTTGGACTTGCGGTTGTCAAACTTTTGTCACCACCTCAGGAAAAAAAAAAAAGGCTCTCCAAGCACCACCGTAATGACCAACTTTAAAATACAGTAGCGTAGTAGGCCTAAATATTCATCAAAAACCAGCCAGAGGTGTCATTTATCAAGTATGTTTATTATTTTTAGTTCTTGTCTTGTGCTCCTATTTGGGTGGCTTTTTGTCCTTTTTTGGTATTTTCCTGTAGCAGTTTCATGTCTTCCTTTGAGAGCTATTTCCCGCATCTACTTTGTTTTAGCAATTGAGAATATTTCAGTTGTTTTTATCGTTCTTTGTGGGGACATTGTTGATTGTCATGTCATGTTCGGATGTACTTTGCGGATGCCGTCTTTGCTCTGCAGTAAGTCTTTGCTGTCGTCCAGCATTCTGTTTTTCTTTACTTTGCAGCCAGTTCAGTTTTAGTTTCGTTCTGCATAGCCTTCCCTAAGCTTCAATGCCTTTTCTTAGGGGCACTCACCTTTTGTTTATTTTTGGTTTAAACATTAGACACCTTTTTACCTGCACACTGCCTCCCGCTGTTTCCGACATCTACCGGCTGCCATCTACTGATATGGAATAGTATTCCACGGTTACTCTGCCGGGCTCTAGACCGCACCGACACTCAACAACAACACATCATTTGCAGACTATAATTACTGGTTTACAAAAAATATTTTTAACCCAAATAGGTGAAATTAGATAATCTCCCACGGCACACCAGACTGCATCTCACGGCACACTAGTGGTTGAAAAACACTGCCCTAATGCACTGGTTATTAATCTTTTTGACCTCGGGGCCCAACTTTTCCACTACAGAGGAATATAAATATTAAGACCAAATTAAGAATCTTACTGTTGATTTTTGTTTGTATTCAATAACAACGTTCAACAGGATAAACCTACAAAAAAACAACCTACAAGTGCAAATGAAAACACCTTTTCCCCACTTTAGTCATACTTTTTGCACTTGGCTTTAGCTCCAGACTTCTTCTGTTTGTTTGACATTGTTATTACTGCCACAAGTGGTGGAAAAGTGTATTACAATCGAGTACCACTGTGGCCCATACAGACCACAGCTGAGAAACAGATATTTTTTGGCGGCCCTCGAGGGGGCCAACAATGGGCCCTTTGGTTAAGAAACGCATTATAATTACATAATTTTTGTACAATAATATAATATTTTATAAATATATATAGTATACTACAACATTTAGTCATAATTTTTGCACTTGGCTTTAGCTCCAGACTTCTTCTGTTTGTCTGACATTGTCATTACTGCCACAAGTGGTGGAAAAGTGTATTACAACCGAGTACCACTGTGGCCCATACGAGTACCACTGTGGCCCATACGGACCACAGCTGAGCAATGGGCCCCTATGGTTAAGAAACACTATTATAGTGTCATCATTTTTGCACTTGGCTTTAGCTCCAGACTTCTTCTGTTTGTTTAGATTGTCATTACTGCCACAAGTGGTGGAAAAGTGTATTACAACTGAGTACCACTGTGGCCCATACGGACCACAGCTGAGAAACAGATATTTTTTGCGGCCCTCGAGTGGGCACTCGCGGCCCTATGGTTAAGAAACACTATTATAATTACATAATTTTTGTACAATAATGTAATATTTTATAAATATATATAGTATACTACAACATTTAGTCCTAATTTTTGCACTTGGCTTTAGCTCCAGACTTCTTCTGTTTATTTACATTGTCATTACTGCCACAAGTGGTGGGAACGTGTATTACAACTGAGTACTACTGTGGCCCATACGGACCACAACTGAGAAACAGATATTTTTTGGCGGCCCTCGAGTGGGCCAACAATGGGCCCTATGGTTAAGAAACACTATTATAATTACATAGTTTTTGTACAACAATATATTTTATAAATATATATAGTATATTACAACATTTAGTCATAATTTTTGCACTTGGCTTTAGCTCCAGATTTCTTCTGTTTGTTGAGATTGTCATTACTGCCACAAGTGGTGGAAAAGTGTATTACAACTGAGTACCGCTGTGGCCCATACGGACCACAGCTGAGAAACAGATATTTTTGGCGGCCCTCGAGTGGGCCAATAATGGGCCCTATGGTTAAGAAACACTATTATAAATACATAGTTTTGTACAATAATATAGTATTTTATAAATATATATAGTATACTACAACATTTAGTCATAATTTTTGCACTTGGCTTTAGCTCCAGACTTCTTCTGTTTATTTACATTGTCATTACTGCCACAAGTGGTGGGAAAGTGTATTACAACTGAGTACTACTGTGGCCCATACGGACCACAACTGAGAAACAGATATTTTTTGGCGGCCCTCGAGTGGGCCAACAATGGGCCCTATGGTTAAGAAACACTATTATAATTACATAGTTTTTGTACAACAATATATTTTATAAATATATATAGTATATTACAACATTTAGTCATAATTTTTGCACTTGGCTTTAGCTCCAGATTTCTTCTGTTTGTTGAGATTGTCATTACTGCCACAAGTGGTGGAAAAGTGTATTACAACTGAGTACCGCTGTTGCCCATACGGACCACAGCTGAGAAACAGATATTTTTGGCGGCCCTCGAGTGGGCCAATAATGGGCCCTATGGTTAAGAAACACTATTATAAATACATAGTTTTGTACAATAATATAGTATTTTATAAATATATATAGTATACTACAACATTTAGTCCTAATTTTTGCACTTGGCTTTAGCTCCAGACTTCTTCTGTTTGTTTACATTGTCATTACTGCCACAAGTGGTGGGAAAGTGTATTACAACTGAGTACTACTGTGGCCCATACGGACCACAACTGAGAAACAGATATTTTTTGGCGGCCCTCGAGTGGGCCAACAATGGGCCCTATGGTTAAGAAACACTATTATAATTACATAGTTTTTGTACAACAATATATTTTATAAATATATATAGTATATTACAACATTTAGTCATAATTTTTGCACTTGGCTTTAGCTCCAGATTTCTTCTGTTTGTTGAGATTGTCATTACTGCCACAAGTGGTGGAAAAGTGTATTACAACTGAGTACCGCTGTGGCCCATACGGACCACAGCTGAGAAACAGATATTTTTGGCGGCCCTCGAGTGGGCCAATAATGGGCCCTATGGTAAAGAAACACTATTATAAATACATAGTTTTGTACAATAATATAGTATTTTATAAATATATATAGTATACTACAACATTTAGTCATAATTTTTGCACTTGGCTTAAGCTCCAGACTTCTTCTGTTTGTTTACATTGTCATTACTGCCACAAGTGGTGGAAAAGTGTATTACAACTGAGTACCGCTAAGAAACAGATATTTTTTGGCGGCCCTCTAGGGAGTGATCCAGGCCCGACTTTGGTAAAGAAAGACTAGTCCAAGGTCTGCGTAAAGGACTTGAGAGATGCAATTAGCAGACCTGTGATGTCTGTACTCGCAGGTCCATGTTGGGTCGAGGCGTAAAGCGGAAGTGGAGCTGCACGGAGGAGCTGGCGGCCGCAGAGGAGAAGGCGAGCGTCCCCCGGGAAGCCAGCCGCCTGCAGCAGCGCCAGCGGGTGCTGGGCCTGTGTTTGGAGAAGCTGCAGCGCTACCAAGCCGGGATGGAGCTCAGCCTGCGGCGCTCTGTGCTGCTGGTCAACACGCTGCGGCAGATCCACGACGACATGCGCGGCGACGCGGCGGAGGGCGCCGTCCGTCCCGACTCGCCGCTTCTGCGGGACGCCCTCAGTGTGGAAATGTCCCTCACGTGCCCCGGGTGCACGGAGGGCGGCCAGGAGAGCCCGTTCTCGGCGCCGTCCCCCGAACTCTCTTCCCAGGAGATGAGCATGGGGGCGGAGCTAAAGCCTCCTATCAGCGCGTTCAGCGACGCGGTGAACGGCATGGGCTACCTCGGCGACCTCGCCCTGGACGATATCTTCGAGGACATCGACACGTCCATGTACGAGACCTCGGATCTATGGACGGCGGGCTCGCTCTGGCCCGTCAGCGTGTCCCTGTGGGCGGACCAGGACGCCAGGATGCGCCCCGACGGCCACGCCTTGCCCGGGAGCCTCCAATCGCGTCTGATGGACCTGAACGAGCTGGACCACATCATGGAGATCCTGGTCAAGTCCTGATCCAGGAGAAGGATTGTTGCAGATCCACAATCAAAAGGAAGAACAAAGTCAGGTGACAGTTTTCTGGGTTCATGAGGAAACCCGGGCCGTCAGACTTGACTTGAAGGCAGCGCCGGTGCCAGCAACCAATCAGGAGGACTTTGTCGGCACCACATGTGTGAAATAGTCACCATTCTCCTAATTCCATCATCTAGGACTACCATATCATTTAGGGCCTGCACAAACTCCTTTGTGTTGAGCGTCATGAAGAATTTGGATCCTTAAGAGATGTGACATCATCGATACGGGTGTCCCCGTCCCATATTTAAAGATCCGATATCAGCCAGGAACTAAAATGTATGATGGTACAGTGCATCCGGGAAGTATTCACAGCGCTTCACTTTTTTCTAAGTTACAGCATTAATCCGAAATTGAATAAATTAATTTTTGTCCTCAAAATTCTACACACAATACCCCATATTGACAATGTGAAAACATTTGTTTTCCCTGTATACTTAGCCTGTTTATTATTAATAAATTTGCAAACATTTCCAATAAAAAAAATTAGTTTTTCACATTGTCATTATGGGCTATTATGTGTAGCATTTTGAGGACAACATTTTATTTTTTCCATTTTAGAATAAGGCTTCAAATTTGAATTGGCAAATTTATCTGCTTGGATGCAAAAAAAACAACTGTACAGTGCATCCGGAAAGTATTCACATCGCTTCACTTTTTCCACATTTTGTTATGTTACAGCCTAAAATGGAATAAATCAATTTGTCCTCAAAATTCTACACACAATACCCCATATTGACAATGTGAAAACATTTGTTTTCCCTGTATACTTAGCCTGTTTATTTCGAATACATTTGCAAACATTCCTAAAAAAAAATAGTTTTTCACATTGTCATTATGGGCTTTTATGTGTAGAATTTTGAGGACAAAAATGAATTTTTCCATTTTAGAATAAGGCTTTAAATTTGAATTGGCAAATTTATCTGCGTGGATGCAGAAAAAAAACTGTACAGTGCATCCGGAAAGTATTCACACCTTTTCCACATTTTGTTACGCAACAGCCTTATTCTAAAATGGAATAAATCCATTTTGTCCTCAAAATTCTACACACAATACCCTATAATGACAATGGGAAAATGTTTTTTCCCATTGTATACTTAGCCTGTTTATTTTTAATAAATCAGCAGAAATTTCAACAACAAAAAAAAGTTTTTTCACATTGTCATTATGTGCTATTATGTGTAGAGTTTTGAGGACAAATATACATTTTTCCATTTTAAAATAAGGCTTCAAATTGGCAAACTTATCTGCTTGGACGCAAAAAAAACAGCTGTACAGTGCATCCAGAAAGTATTTACTTTTTCCACATTTTGTTATGTTACAGCCTTATTCCAAACTGGAATACATCCATGTTTGTCCTCAAAATTCTACACACAATACCACATAATGACAATGTGAGATTTTTTTATTACACATTTTTGAAAATGTATTAAAAGTAAAAAAAACCAAAAAAAAACGTGTACATAATTATTCACAGGCTTTGCTCAATACATTGTTGATGCACCATTTTTTAAAATTTTCTTTTTTAATTTTGCAGAAGCACTTTTTTACATTGCCATTATGGGGTATTGTGTGTAGAATTTTGAGGACAAAAATGGATTTATCCCATTTTAGAATAAGGCTGTGACGTAACAAAATGTGGAAAAGGTGAAGCTAAACTGTGAATACTGTAATTCGGCCTGCATCCGATACCAGCAGTCCTGCATCTAAATTACCTCACGAGATTGGTGTATTTTAGTCAAGGGGTTTACAAAATGAAGCAGCTACGCATACTGTATGTAATTAGTGTCCGTCATAGAACAACATTGCAGTCCAAAACAGCAAGTGTGTCAATACAAACAAGAATCAAGTCATTCCAGTTGCATATAACTTCCACTTACAAAGCCTCCAAGGCAGAAGGGCATTAGAAAGCATCCAGTAACGAACGTGTCCGCATCTTTTAATTTGCTGCGTCATCAGCTTAACTTGATAAATTATTGAAGCCACTAAATTTTGCTCCACTTTAACCCAGAGACGGCAAAAATCCATTCCAGACATTTATGAATACCATATTTTTTTGGAGTATAAGTCGCTCCGGAGTATAAGCCGCACCGGCCGAAAATGTTTACACCAAAAAATAGTGTATTTTTTTTTACTTGGCGCTATCTTAGAAGTACGCTAACTTGCCCTGTGTCATAATGCTAACGTTTTATGCATTCATTTTTAGCTAAATTTGTATGATTAAACCGAAAAATAAAGATAAACAAGGGTTTATCTTTAGTTAAAACAACAAAACAAATTCTGACCAGTGGTTCGCAAACTTTTTTCCACCAAGTACCACCTCAGAAAACACTTGGCTCTCCAAGTACCACCACGATGACCAACGTAAAAAAAAAAGAAAAAAAAGAAACAGTAGCGTAGTAGGCCTAAGTATTCATTAAAAACAAACCAGAGGTTTTATTTACCAAGTCAATGTAATCGTTTTTGGCTACTGTAAAATTACCATATTTTTCGGAGTATAAGTCGCACCGGCCGAAAATGCAAAATAAAGAAGGAAAAAAACATATAAGTCGCATTTTTTGGGGAAATTTATTTGATAAAACCCAACACCAAAAATAGACATTTGAAAGGCAATTTAAAATAAATAAAGAATAGTGAACAACAGGCTGAATAAGTGTACGTTATATGAGGCATAAATAACCAACTGAGAACGTGCCTGGTATGTTAACGTAACATATTATGGTAAGAGTCATTCAAATAACTATAACATATAGAACATGCTATACGTTTACCAAACAATCTGTCACTCCTAATCGCTAAATCCCATGAAATCTTATACGTCTAGTCACTTACGTGAATGAGCTAAATAATATTATTTGATATTTTACGCTAATGTGTTAATAATTTCACACATAAGTCGCTCCGGAGTATAAGTCGCATCCAAACTATGAAAAAAAACTGCGACTTATAGTCCGAAAAATACGGTACATGAAAGTGTTATTGTTGTTTGATTCATGTCACTTGGTCAAAGCTGGTCTAACATTCCACACTACAATACATCAAAAGTATGTATGGTATGTGCTGATATCGGATCAATATCGGTAGTAGCCAATACTAAAGACTCCAACGTCAATATTGAACGTGTATAAATCCCACCGGCCGTGAACGCAGCATAAAAACCTGTCTACTCTGCTGCTTGTGAGCGATAAGTGAAGTATTTTTACGAGCTTTTTATGACCGTCTTTTTTCTTTTCAGCGGTCTTACACGTGAAGCATTTAGAGCAGGGGCGTCCAAAGTGCGGCCCGGCACGTTTTTAAAAACATTTTTTATTGACCCTCCTGTGTATATTGTAGTAATCAAATGAATTGATTATAGATGAGATATTAGATATGACAGGCGTTTGTTTTTGTAACGCAATGTTTTGTTCAGATACCTTCTCCAACTTTTTCTCACAGAAAACACTTGGCTCTCCAAGTACCACCACGTTAAAATACAGTAGCAAAAGTTTCAGGCTCGCGTAGAGACTTGATGCCCCAGCGCATCCAAGGTGATCCAAACAATGCAATATTTTTGGCCACTGTAACATTACACAGTTTGATCAGTAACACTGTGTTTGCATATTTATTAGATGGTGCCCATAGCATACACTACCGTTCATTTCTAAGAACAAGAATAGACTGTCGAGTTTCAGATGAAAGTTCTCTTTTTCTGGCCATTTTGAGCGTTTAATTGACCCCACAAATGTGATGCTCCAGAAACTCAAATTGCTCAAAGGAAGGTCAGTTTTGTAGCTTCTGTAACGAGCTAAACTGTTTTCAAATGTGTGAATATGATTGCACAAGGGTTTTCTAATCATCAATTAGCCTTCTGAGCCCATGAGCAAACACATTGTACCATTAGAACACTGGAGTGATAGTTGCTGGAAATGGGCCTCTATACACCTATGTAGATATTGCACCAAAAACCAGACATTTGCAGCTAGAATAGTCATTTACCACATTAGCAATGTATAGAGTGTATTTCTTTAAAGTTAAGACTAGTTTAAAGTTATCTTCATTGAAAAGTACAGTGCTTTTCCTTCAAAAATAAGGACATTTCAATGTGACCCCAAACTTTTGAACGGTAGTGTATATTTTTGATTTTTTTTTCACAACATTTGAACACCCGTGGGTCAGGTTGTTCCTGTACCGTCCTTCTACCTCCCGGCTGACACTCCTGGATTTGCCTCGCACTTTCCCTCCGAGGCCAAATCTCCGCGCTCTCATGTGGACAACGTGCCTTACTTGTGAGCGCCGCCGCCGCCGACCCCAGCACGCGTCCCGCCTCGCCGCCCCTCCTCCACAGGAGCTTCATGTTTCCTGACAGGCGGGGGATGAGCGGTGGGGGGGGCGTCACTTGTTGAGTGGGAGGAGTCCAAGACCGCCGGCCAATCACACGAGACGTCTCTTGTTTTGTTGTTGTGGAAGCCTCTCAGAGAAAAACAACAAAACAATGTCTTGTTATTATTTAATAGAATCTGCTGCAGTGTTATTTATAAATGTGTGTGTGAGGGTTATTAAGCACAAGTTGTATGTTGAATATTCTGTATATTTAAATGGAACAAGAAGAATGCATTTGTATCTTTTGTGGAAGATTTGATAGATTTTATTGTCAAATACAGAAACAACAAGAGCTTTTTGTGTCTTTACTGTCAACACACTCACACTCGCGAGAGGGACTGACACACTTCCTGTTCCCTGAGTGGGCGGGGGACTCCAGCAGAAAGAATGTGTTCTCCTGAGTGGGCGGGCGCTGATGAGAGCCATGTGACACACAGGAAGTGACTTGGACCGCTCTTTGTTATTTTTCAAACAGCTCGTGCTGCTGATGATACCAAGTGCAGCGAGCTGCGGCCTTGACACTCTTGAGTCACGCCCACTTTAGGTCGAAGTTGAACCCACTTTAGGTCGAAGTTGAACCCACTTTAGGTCGAAGTCGCACTCACTTTAGGTTGAAGTCGCGCCCACTTTAGGTCGAAGTTGAACCCACTTTAGGTTGAAGTCGCGCCCACTTTAGGTCTAAATCGCACCTACTTTAAGTCTAAGTCACACCCACTTTAGGTCTAAGTCACGCCCACTCTAAGTCACGCCCACTTTAGGTCCAAGTCACGCCCACTCGAAGTGCAAGTCACACCCGCTCTAAGTCTAAGTCATGCCCACTCGTAAGTCTAAGTCACGCCCACTTTAAGTCTAAGTCGAGCTCACTTTAGGTCTAAGTCACGCCCACTTTAAGTCTAAGTCACGCCCACTGTAAGTCTAAGTCACACCCACTCTAAATCTAAGTCACGCCCACTTTAGGTCTAAGTCACACCCACTCGAAGTGCAAGTCACACCCACTCTAAGTCTAAGTCATGCCCACTTTAGGTCTAAGTCACACCCACTCGTAAGTCTAAGTCACGCCCACTTTAAGTGTAAGATTCACCTACTTTAAGTCTAAGTTGCGCCCACTTTAGATCTAAGTCATGCCCACTTTAAGTCGAAGTTGCGCCCACTTTAGGTCTAAGTCACGCCCACTTTAGGTCTAAATCGCACCTACTTTAAGTCTAAGTCACACCCACTTTAGGTCTAAGTCAAGCTCACTTTAGGTCTAAGTCACGCCCACTTTAAGTCTAAGTCGCACCCACTAAGTCTAAGTCACGCCCACTTTAGGTATAAGTCACGCCCACTCTAAGTCTAAGTCACGCCCACTCTAAGTCTAAGTCACACCCACTCTAAATCTAAGTCA
Source organism: Entelurus aequoreus (assembly GCF_033978785.1). Lineage (NCBI taxonomy): Eukaryota > Metazoa > Chordata > Actinopteri > Syngnathiformes > Syngnathidae > Entelurus > Entelurus aequoreus. The sequence continues at coordinate 31,333,640 of NC_084753.1, read as the reverse complement.
CACCCACTGTAGGTGTAAGTCACACCCACTCGAAGTGCAAGTCACACCCACTAAGTCTAAGTCATGCCCACTTTAGGTCTAAGTCACACCCACTTTAAGTCTAAGTCATGCCCACTCTAAGTCTAACTCACGCCCACTCGAAGTCTAAGTCATGCCCACTTTAGGTCTAAGTCACACCCACTCTAAGTCTAAGTCACGCCCACTCTAAGTCTAAGTCACGCCCATTTTAGGGCTAAGTTACACCCAATTTAAGTCTAAGTCACACCCACTTAATGTCTAAGTCACACCCACTTTAAGTCTAAGTCACGCCCACTTTAGGTCTAAGTCACACCCACTTCGAGTCTAACTCACAACCACTCGAAGTCTAAGTCATGCCCACTTTAGGTGTAAGTCACACCCACTTTAAGTCTAAGTCACGCCCACTCTAAGTGTAAGTCACACCCACTCGTAAGACTAAGTCACGCCCACTTTAAGTCTGAGTCGCACCTACTTTAAGTCTAAGTCGCACCCACTTTAGGTCTAAGTCACACCCACTTTAAGTCTAAGTCACGCCCACTCTAAGTGTAAGTCACACCCACTCGTAAGTCTAAGTCGCACCCACTTTAGGTCTAAGTCGCACCCACTTTAAGTCTAAGTCGCACCCACTTTAAGTCTAAGTTGCATCCACTTTAAGTCTAAGTCACGCCCACTTTAAGTCTAAGTCACACCCACTTTAAGTCTAAGTCACGCCCACTTTAGGTCTAAGTCACACCCACTTCGAGTCTAACTCACACCCACTCGAAGTCTAAGTCATGCCCACTTTAGGTCTAAGTCACACCCACTTAATGTCTAAGTCACACCCACTTTAAGTCTAAGTCACGCCCACTTTAGGTCTAAGTCACACCCACTTCGAGTCTAACTCACACCCACTCGAAGTCTAAGTCATGCCCACTTTAGGTCTAAGTCACACCCACTTTAAGTCTAAGTCACGCCCACTCTAAGTGTAAGTCACACCCACTCGTAAGTCTAAGTCACGCCCACTTTAAGTCTGGGTCGCACCTACTTTAAGTCTAAGTTGCACCCACTTTAGGTCTAAGTCGCGCCCACTTTAGGTCTAAGTCACACCCACTTTAAGTCTAAGTCACGCCCACTCTAAGTGTAAGTCACACCCACTCGTAAGTCTAAGTCGCACCCACTTTAGGTCTAAGTTGCACCCACTTTAGGTCTAAGTCGCACCCACTTTAAGTCTAAGTCGCACCCACTTTAAGTCTAAGTTGCATCCACTTTAAGTCTAAGTCGCACCCACTCTAAGTCGTGCCCACTTTAGGTCTAAGTCTCGCCCACTTCAGGTTTAAGTCACACCCACTTTAAGTCGCGCCTACTTTAAGTATAAGTCACGCCCATTTTGGGGGTAAGTCACGGCCACTTTAGGTCTAAGTCACACCCACTTAAAGTATAAACCACGCCCACTTTAGGTCTAAATATTACACCCGCTTTAAGTCTAAGTCACACCCACTTCAAATATAAGTCATGCCCACTTTAGGTCTAAGTCGCGCCCACTTCAAATCTAAGCCAGGTTGTTAGGTTTAGGGTTGGAATTGGGGGTTGGGTTCAAGTTGGGGTTTAGGGTTGGAGTTTAGAGAGTAAATTAATAGAATAAAAAGGTAGGTTAGGGTTAAGTTTGGGTTTTGGTTAAGGTTAGGGTTGCATATAATGAGCCAAAGAAGCACTACATTCAAGAAGCAAAATAACAACCTTGGTGCGTTGCATTAGCCATCTTGGATCACGCTACAAATCCAGTGTCAACTCTGGCGTGGAGAATTAAGGGTCTAGGCTGCGGCCGCAGACACTCTCAGTTGTGCCCACATGGGTGACGACCACGAAAGTGGACCGTGTCTTAAAGACATACCCACAACGCCAGAGTGGACACTTGATTTGTAACGTGATCCAAGATGGCTAACGCAACGCACCACAATTGTTATCATTGTTAAATGTATTCCTGTATCGGCTGACCCTAACCCAAACCAAACCTCATCCTAACCCTAACTTATTTTCAGCAGTATTTTTTAAATGTTTTTATTCCTGATTTCCATGATACGCATTGTCCCTACACCTTCACTTCCGTAGTGGTCAGCCCTGTGGGCACGTGTTTAGGTCAGGTACAACTATCTGTGGCCGCAGCTTCGAGTCTAAGTCCCGCCCCCTTAAAGACGCGCCCACCGGGGTGACGACTACGGAAGTGAAGCTGGAGAGACAATACGTAACACGGAAATCGGAAATAAATAAAAATGTAACCTCCGTGCCACTCTGGGTTCACGCGTGACGCAGTGCAGTCACGTGACGTCGTTACGAACGCTCTGACCCACCACCAAACTTTCAGGAAGATCGGGTAGGTATGACTTCTTGTAGTTGCAGAGAGTACAAAGTATTAAAGGCACTTATAAATACATTGCAATTTTAAGTGATGTTTTTCCCTAGAATGCCACCGCACAGGTAAAATGGTTGCCACCGTGTACCCACAATGCATTGCTCTGTTTGTTTTTTCTTTATAATAATACATTACCCGATTATTTGGAATATCGACTTGCTAACAGCGTTCGTTTAAGGAAAACAATTTTAAAACCATTATTGTGGTAAATACGCTATTCAGTGACTTCACCCTGGCTGTGTTCAAAACATAACTGAGTGTGTTACAGGCAGCATTAGAAACAATTGCTATTGTGAAGACAGTATGCATAATGTGGTATTATAAAACAGTAAGTGTTAGAATAATTGTATCTAAGTTATCACAAAACGTTGTGTTACATTGAGTTCAGCTCGCCCGGCAAGAGGACAAAAGCTGTCTTTGATCCTCCCCAGCAGAAGGCTTGTAAAACTCCACTGTGTAGGATGGGAAGCAACATGAAGGTGTTCTGTTTCTTTGATGTATTGTAATCCACAGAAAGATTTTGTCTTGACCCGAGAACTACAAAGCGGAGAGGAAGCAGGACCAGACTCCCCTCTAGACGACCTTTTCTTTGAACTGTTTTGTGACAAAGGCGATGGATGTTTACGACCCCCGTGCCTTAGAAACAGCTGTTGCCATGTAATCAGGGAAAGTCCAAATAAAAGAGGAGGCGTACAATCTTTCGTTAGAGCGTGGTGACACTGTGCGAGGGTACAGGTGTACGCGTTTCTCCTCATCCATCCATCCATTTTTCTACCGCGTATTCCCTTCGGGGTCGCGGGGGGTGCTGGAGCCTATCTCAGCTACAATAGGGCGGAAGGCGGGGTACACCCTGGACAAGTCGCCACCTCATCACAGGGCCAACACAGATAGTGAGCCAAATTTAATTCTGTCTCTGTTTATTTCCTTGCTTCTTGTCTTGTTTAATAGATGTCATCAGTGTTTGAACCTGACAGTAAGATAATGGATACATCAGCTTACTCTTAGATGTCATGTACATTGATAGCAATAAGGTTATAATTTACTCCTGAAGATGGAATAGTACTCCTGTTAGAAACTACAGTAATTGTGTAAAAGAACATCCAAACTTGTTGAAAGCTATAGAACAGGGGTGTCAAAGTCAAGGCATTATCTATAGCCCCCGGGATGATATTTGATTAGTATTAGCACCGGTGTTGGTGCTAGGAATTTTCAAAATGGGGTAACATTTTGAAAAACAATTCACATTTTACCATAGACCAGTTAAGAATCTGTCTGATCATCTATCTAAAGCAGTGGTTCCTAACCTTGTTGAAGGTTCCCGAACCCCACCAGTTTCATATGTGCATTCTTTAGTGAATGATAAAATGTTTTGTTTTTTTTCAAATTCAAGAAAAAGTTATATGTTTTTTTTTACTGGTGCACAAAATGAACCGTGCATGAACATCACCTTGTTCAAAGAACAAAACCAACACAGTGCATAAACTCACAACAAATTACACACCTTACACACATTACCAGGAATTGATTAACGTGGACCCCGACTTAAACGAGTTGAAAAACTTATACGGGTGTTACCATTTAGTGGTCAATTGTACGGAATATGTAATGTACTTTGTAAACTGTACTGTGTATTCTCTTCCTTTGCAATCTGCTAGTAAAAGTTTCAATCAATCAATCAAAAAACCTGCAAATCAGATGGAAAATTAGAGGGAACATTGTTTGGGGGTATTCATAATACGCCGATAGGGAGAAGTTTTTATTTACACGATAATTCGGATGTGTCTATACCTCCGTGGCGGAGGCTCCGCCAAACTCTGAGGCCGACTCACCGAACCCCTAGGGTTCGATCGAACCCAGGTTAAGAACCACTGTTTTAAAGGGATTTCTAATGGTGATGGCGAGAAGCAGTTTTCGTCGTTAAGCGCCGCCCACTATGAATGTCTACAGATAAGTACTGACCCATACGGCGCTTCAGGGTGTCATTATTATCATTTGTACCAATTATGATTAAGATCTGAATTTGTCAAGCCAATTTATTCAAGTTTTGTGTTGTTTAAAATGTTTTGGTGATCCCTCTGATCAAAGTTTGGCTCCATGCCCCGCCCACATCCTATGACGTAGGCAAATTTCCTTTGCGGTTTATCATCGCCCATCCGTCTGAGATCTGTCATCTTTGGTCAAAGTCCCTTATCAATCAATCAATCAAAGTTTATTTATATAGCCCTAAATCACAAGTGTCTCAAAGGGCTGCACAAGCCACGACGACATCCTCGGGTCAGATCCCACATCAGGGCAAGAAAAAACTCAACCCAATGGGATACAATGAGAAACCTTGGAAATAAATCTACGGTGAATCTGGTAGCAGAGGGTATTTCTTTCAAATTTTTAAGGAGGCGCTGCTGAGTCAGTGGTGGGCTGATCATAATTAAAGATACAAGTCATTTTTTATTTACTTTCCCTAAATATCTAAAAGTATTCAAATTATTTTCATGTCATATTATGCTCCTTCCAGCGCTGTTGTTTTTAGTTTATAGAGTTTTTATCCAATCAGAATTCAGCTAGCTTATGTTGCCATGCCGTACCAAATCTGCCCGAGGCCTTCAGAATCAACAATGCGGGTGAACGGACACAAATATTTGACAGACAGTTGCAATAGCCATTAAGATCCTGAGTTGTTGTCAAAAAGGCCTTCTCGATGGCCTAAGGCAGATATATAGTGATGTTATGAGCTGGGTAACATAAGAACTCCATTACCCAGCATGCCACAGTAGTGAAGCGCATGCGCAAGTAGCCCCTGGATGTTTTTGATGAGCACGCTGTGGAGTAAACTTTAAGAACTCAGCCTACACACCTCGTCTGCATCTTTTATGATTAGACAAGACAACACATATATTTGCAAGGCCATTTTCAAGAAGGATATTTAAAAGAGAAACTACATCTTGTGAGACGATATCGGCCAACCCCGGAAGCTCGAACAGGTGCTACAAATTGTGAGTTCAGATATTTTATTTCTTTATTTTCTCAGGTTTAATAAGTTTTTTGCCATTTTAATTTTGACAGTACCACATAAGATATGTTTTAATTGCTGATGCGGGTTTATTGATTTTTAAACCCGCCGGAAAATAACCCATTTGTACACCGTTGGTGGTGATTCAATGCCCATTAGTGCGTAAATGTGTTTCTGTATAGTATATCTCCAGCAATGGTCATGTGGTGACATCAATGATGGTATTTTGAGAGGTAATCATTGGACACAGGACATCACTGAAGGCCTGAATGGCCATGTTGTGTCCGGGCTCCCAAAAAATACCAAATGCGCTTGCAAAAATTGGTGAGTTCTTATGCATGTTAAGGGCCTCATAAATGCAATGGAAGTGGGAGGATAATATAAACAAAGCCATTTCAGGAGGGCCTTTGCAGCTTTTTGCTTAAAATACTGCTAAAAATAAATTAGGGTTAGGTTTCATAATAAAGTAGTTAAAAACTTCGCAGGATGGTCACAGGGTCTGGCGATCTCTATAGGGTGCGCAATCAGGGAGCGTTTAAAAAATCGGATTAATGCACAATCACGACACACGTCTACAAAAGTATTTTTGTTGTCACCTTATTGGTAAAAAACTATCTAACCCATACTTGCCAACCTTGAGACCTGCGAATTCGGGAGATTGGGGGCAGGGGGTTGAGGTGTGGGGGGTGGGGTTTGGTGGTAGCGGGGGTGTATATTGTAGCCCGGAAGAGTTAGGGATGCAAGGGATTCTGGGTATTTGTTCTGTTGTGTTTATGTTGTGTTACGGTGCGGATGTTCTGCCGAAATGTGTTTGTCATTCTTGTTTGGTGTGGGTTCAGAGTGTGGCGCATACTTGTAACAGTGTTAAAGTTGTTTATACGGCAACCCTCAGAGTGACCTGTATGGCTGTTGATCAAGTATGTCTTGCAGTCACTTTCGTGTGTATGCAGAAGCCGCATACAACATGTGACTGGGCCGGCACGCTGTTTGTATGGTGAAAAAGCGGATGCGTCGACAGGTTGTAGAGGACGCTAAAGGCAGTGCCATCACGGCATGCCCTTAATATTATTGTCCGGGTGAAAATCGGGAGAAATTCGGGAGGGGCACTGAAATTCGGGAGTCTTCCGGAAAAATCGGGAGGGTTGGCAAGTTTGATCTAACTTGGTCTTTTTCAGCCATTTGGGGAAATCATTTATTAATATATCTCGATAACGTGCTGTATTATCATAACAAAAATAATAATCATCCATCCATCCATCCATTTTCTACCGCTTGTCCCGTTCGGGGTTGCGGGGGGTGCTGGAGCCTATCTCAGCTGCATTCGGGCGGAAGGCGGGGTACACCCTGGACAAGTCGCCACCTCATCGCAGGGCCAACACAGATAGACAGACAACATTCACACTCACATTCACACACTAGGGCCAATTTAGTGTTGCCAATCAACCTATCCCCAGGTGCATGTCTTTGGCGGTGGGAGGAAGCCGGAGTACCCGGAGGGAACCCACGCAGTCACGGGGAGAACATGCAAACTCCACACAGAAAGATCCCGAGCCCGGGATTGAACCCAGGACTACTCAGGACCTTCGTATTGTGAGGCACATGCACTAACCCCTGTGCCAACTCTATTAATTACCACTACCATCACCATCACTGAAGCAATAATGTCAACGACAGCAGCAACGTCATACATTAGGGAGTTACTGTTTGAGTGACAGCTGGAGACCTGGAAGCCTGAGCTCAGGGAGAAAGTGCTGCCATACCTCACAGAGGAGCGAGGAGATGAAGGCCGTAAAAGTCAAGACTACACCGCCCTCTGGTGGCCAAAGCACTGAAAGGCAGCTGAGTGGTAAACACGTGGATGACTGTGCTTCATTTGCTGCAGTTGCCAGGGCCCCATGTCAGCCTCTGTGCACTCCAGCAACAATAAGGCACAAGGAATGATGACTTGGATTTCAAGTCACAAGGAGAGGCGTGCACCCGGATAGCACAAGACATTGATTTAATGTTGGATTTTGATCAGATTGGTTATTTGTGGATGAGGTTGAAAAATCAATGTTGATTCAGAGCTCCTGATTGAACTACACCATAAATGGAGTAACAACATGAGTATTGTTTTAACGAGGCATTTTAAAAACCTACAGAGGAAGGTTGAACTGTTTAAATGGTCCTTTAAAGGCCTACTGAAACCCACTACTACCGACCACGCAGTCTGATAGTTTATATATCAATGATGAAATCTTAACATTATAACACATGCCAATACGGCCGGGTTAACTTATAAAGTGACATTTTAAATTTGCCGCTAAACTTCCGGTTCGAAACGCCTCTGAGGATGACGTATGCGCGTGACGTGGCCCGGCGAACACGGGTATGCCTTCCACATTGAAGCCAATACGAAAAAGCTCTGTTTTCATTTCATAATTCCACAGTATTCTGGACATCTGTGTTCGTGAATCTGTTGCAATCATGTTCATTGCATTATGGAGAAGGAAGCTGAGCAAGCAAAGAAGAAAGTTGTCGGTGCGAAATGGACGTATTTTTCGAACGTAGTCAGCAACAACAGTACACAGCCGGCGCTTCTTTGTTTACATTCCCGAAAGATGCAGTCAAGATGGAAGAACTCGGATAACAGAGACTCTAACCAGGAGGACTTTTGACTTCGATACACAGATGCCTGTAGAGAACTGGGACAACACAGACTCTTACCAGGATTACTTTGATTTGGATGACAAAGACGCAGACGTGCTACTGTGAGTATGCAGCTTTGGCTTCTAAACATTTGATCGCTTGACCGTATGTGCGCAACTTTTTTTTGCGTATGTACGTAACTTTTTTTAAATATATAAGCTTTATGAACCTTGGGTTAGGTGAACGGTCTTTTGGGCTGAGTGATTGTGTGTGTTGATCAGGTGTTTGAATTGTATTGGCGTGTTCTATGGAGCTAGGAGCTAGCATAGGAGCTAGGAGCTAGCATAACAAACACGCAGGTGTTTTTATGCAGGATTAATTTGTGGCATATTAAATATAAGCCTGGTTGTGTTGTGGCTAATAGAGTAAATATATGTCTTGTGTTTATTTACTGTTGTAGTCATTCCCAGCTGAATATCAGGTACCGTGAGTATGCAGCCTTGGCTGCTAAACATTTGATAGCTTGACCGTATGTGCGCGTCACGTACGTAACTTTTTAAAAATATATAAGCTTTATGAACCTTGGGTTAGGTGAACGGTCTTTTGGGCTGAGTGATTGTGTGTGTTGATCAGGTGTTTGAATTGTATTGGCGTGTTCTATGGAGCTAGGAGCTAGCAGAGGAGCTAGGAGCTAGCGTAACAAACACGCAGGTGTTCTTATGCAGGATTAATTTGTGGCATATTAAATATAAGCCTGGTTGTGTTGTGGCTAATAGAGTATATATATGTCTTGTGTTTATTTACTGTTGTAGTCATTCCCAGCTGAATATCAGGTCACCCCCGGCTCTCACAGCATCTTCCCTATCTGAATAGCTTCCACTCCCCACTAGTCCTTCACTCTCACTTTCCTCATAAAAAAAATTCATTTCAGTAGGCCTTTAAAGGTCTACTGAAATGAGATTTTCTTATTTAAACGGGGATAGCAGATCTATTCTATGTGTCATACTTGATCATTTCGCGATATTGCCATATTTTTGCTGAAATGATTTAGTAGAGAACATCGACGATAAAGTTCGCAACTTTTGGTCGCTGATAAAAAAGCCTTGCCTGTACCGGAAGTAAGGTGACGTCACAGGTTGTGGAGCTCCTCACATCTGCACATTGTTTACAATCATGGCCACCACCAGCGAGAGCGATTCGGACCGAGAAAGTGACGATTTCCCCATTAATTTGAGCGAGGAAGAAAGATTTGTGGATGAGGAAAGTGAGAGTGAAGGACTAGAGGGCAGTGGAAGCGATTCAGATAGGGAAGATGCTGTGAGAGGTGGGTGGGACCTGATATTCAGCTGGGAATGACTAAAACAGTAAATAAACACAAGACATATATATACTCTATTAGCCACAACACAACCAGGCTTATATTTAATATGCCACAAATTAATCCGCATAACAAACACCTCCCCCCTCCCGTCCATATAACCCGCCAATACAAATCAAACACCCGCACAACACACGCAATCCCACAGCCCAAAGTACCGTTCACCTCCCCAAAGTTCATACAGCACGTATATTTCCCCAAAGTCACGTACGTGACATGCACATAGCGGCACGCACGTACGGGCAAGCGATCAAATGTTTGGAAGCCGCAGCTGCGTACTCACGGTAGCGCGTATCCAACTCAAAGTCCTCCTGGTAAGAGTCTCTGTTGTCCCATCTCCACAATCATGCGTATCCAACTCAAAGTCCTCCTGGTAAGAGTCTCTGTTGTCCCATCTCCACAATCATGCGTATCCAACTCAAAGTCCTCCTGGTAAGAGTCTATGGTGTCCCAGTTCTCAACAGGCCAATGGTAAAGCTTGACTGTCATCGTTCGGGAATGTAAACAATGAAACACCGGCTACGTGTTTGTGTTGCTTTAGCCGGCCGCTAATACACCGCTTCCCACCTACAGCTTTCTTCTTTGCTATCTCCATTGTTCATTAAACAAATTGCAAAAGATTCACCAACACAGATGTCCAGAATACTATGGAATTTTGCGATGAAAACAGATGACTTAATAGCTTGCCACAATGGTGACCCAAAATATCCGCTACAATCCGTGACGTCACACACAAACGTCATCATACCGAGACGTTTTCAGCAGGATATTTCGTGGGAAATTTAAAATTGCACTTTACTAATCTAACCCGGCCGTATTGGCACGTGTTGCAATGTTAAGATTTCATCATTGATATATAAACTATCAGACTGCGTGGTCGGTAGTAGTGGGTTTCAGTAGGCCTTTAAACATTAACATTGTATTCACTGTATAATGCTAGGTTATGATCAACACTGAAATAACGTTGAATTCCTGACCAATTCTGACAATAAGTCAACCGTGATTCAACTATTAAAATTAAATTTAAAGTACCAATGATTGTCACACACACAATTAGAGATGTCCGATAATATCGGCAGTCCGATATTATCGGCCGATAAATGCTTTAAAAAGTAATATCGGAAATTATCGGTATCGGTTTCTAAAAGTAAAATGTATGACTTTTTAAAACGCAGCTGTACAGAGTGGTACACGGACGTAGGGAGAAGTACAGAGTGCCGACCCAATCACATAATATCTACGGCTTTTCACACACACACACAAGTTAATGCAATTCATACTTGGTCAACAGCCATACAGGTCACACTGAGGGTGGATGTATAAACAACTTTAACACTGTTACAAATATGCGCCACACTGTGAACCCACACCAAAGAAGAATGACAAAACACATTTCGGGAGAACATCCGCACCGTAACACAGCATAAACACAACAGAACAAATACCCAGAACCCCCTGCAGCACTAACTCTTCCAGGACGCTACAATATACCCCCCCACCCCCGCTAACCTCCCCGCCCACCAAATTCCAAAGCTACTGTTTTGAGGCATGTTAAAAAAAAAAGATGCACTTTGTGACTTCAATAATAAATATGGCAGTGCCATGTTGGCATTTTTTTTCCATAACTTGAGTTGATTTATTTTGGAAAACCTTGTTAAATTGTTTAATGCATCCAGCGGGGCATCACAACAAAATTAGGCATAATAATGTGTTAATTCCACGACGGTATATATCGGTATCGGTTGATATCGGAATCGGTAATTAAGAGTTGGACAATATCGGAATATCGGATATGGGCAAAAAAAAAGCCATAATCGGACATCTCTACCCACAATGCATTTCCGTGTCACACTTTCAAGCCCTAAACAGCAGTACTTCGGTCCAAAATCAAAAAATCAATCAAAATGTATTAGACATAAGTGTCTCGAAAAGCTTTACAAACTCATGTGCGTGCATCGTGGAAATACAAAAATAGAGTGCAGCAGGGAAGCGCACAGAAAGCACATACTGCAAATACTGAGCAATGAAAGCATACCAACAACAAACAGCTGACACCGGCATATATACCCTTTTGATTAGTGATCACGGACAAGAGAGTCCACTTTGATTGATTGATTGAGACTTTTATTAGTAGGTTGCACAGTGAAGTACATATTCCGTACAATTGACCACTAAATGGTAACACCCGAATAAGTTTTTCAACTTGTTTAAGTCGGGGTCCACTTAAATTGATCGCCAATCAAGAGCAGGTGAAATAAACAGCGCTCAGAGGCAGGGAAATTAAGTCACGGGAAGCACCGGAAACACACCACAAAACCAAAACAAGGTATGAGCCTGTTCCCACAAACAGTAAACCAAAGGAAGTTTTTCCCTTGAGAAATAAAATAAATCCAACTAATTAATTGTAGTCTAGACACCCCAAAATGTTACTACAAACTTATTTTGAAAATGAATAAAATAATTATGGTTTACTTACAGAAAACAATGGGAAATAGATACAAACGACACAAGAAAGGAACATTTAACATCTCATTTAAGACTCTTGGGTTGTGTTCCCAGCCTTTTGTGAGTCAACTATTTTGAACACAGGGAGTGAACAAAAGAATTGGTGACTAATGTGGTATGGAGAAGGGGTAAGAATGAGTAAGCCTCGGCTTCTTTCCACTCCCGTTCAGACATGTTGAACTTTACACCAGAGATTTATTGTGATGTAACTTTGCGTGCATGTTCGAAACAAACCAGTACCTTGTTGGCCAAGATGGAAATGAGCGGAGAATAGGTATGGTGACCGAATTCTGTACTTTTATAGGCACCGACCGAAGTCTGTACATATGTCCATACCATATTGATTCACGTGAGATCAAACGGTGCCATATTTCGACACCTTTGATACGCGTGACGTCACGTCCGGTTGCAGCCTCGGCACCGGCTCAAATACTTGGCGGGGAAACAAGTGATCAAGCACATACCCCTGGGTAATGTTACAATTTTTTATGCCAACAAACGAAGGAGAAGGCGCTCCAACGTACACTAAGGCTCCACTTTCTAAAATGTGCTAGCTCGATGCTAATTTACATAAGATTTTCCATTTACCAAATAGCATTAGCCATTTTAGCTGGTATTTCACCACCACCAAATTTGGTAAGGAAAGCTACAACAAAGATGCACGTTACAATCAAACAGCTTGTGTGTAATAAATAGTAGGGCTGTGAATATTTGGGCACCACACGATTCGATTCGATTCTTGGGGGTACACGAGTCCAATCAGAATCGATTCTCGATTCAAAACGATTCTCGATTCCAAAATCAATACTTTTTTATAACACTGGGTGCCAGTTCTAAAAAAGATAAACAGCTCTGATACATTTCTATATTACTTAAAATAAAAAGGGTTTTGCTTAATAAAATTCTACCCAAACATTCAATAAAGTTAAATACAAATAAGGCAACAAGAGAAGTATCCAACATTTCTCTTTTCTAAAGTAAATCTATACAGCAGATATAGATCATCTACATCAACAATATGATTTTCCTGAGTGGCTGGACACGACAGATTAAACTTTTTTTTATTTAAAAAAAAATTAAAATAAATAAATAAAAATCAAATTTTTCTATTTTTTTAATTTGATTAAGAAAAATCTCCATTCATTTAAAAAAAAATACAAAAATTGACACCCCTAATAAATACACTATTTACACTTTAAACACTTTGTAGAGCTCAACAAAAGAAATCACCAGCACATTCAACCATAGACATCTTATAAGTAGACGCAGCATTGGCTGCTGTGACGCGAGAAATTGGGCCGCCATCTTGAAGTGGTGATGAGCAGCCTAAACTGACAGTTGACAGGTAGAAAACAAAGATGCCGTTTCCTGCTCAAATAAGTGGACTGTTGAAAATAGGAATCGGGGGATTACTTTTCACAAGTAAGATTTAACATTAACATACTATTGGTTGTATTTTGTGAAAACAATATTACCACAGAGTTGAGAAGGAGCAAAGATCTTCAATAGTACGGAAATCGTAGCCGCTAGCAAACAAGAGTATGACCATTATAGAACTGCTTGTCAATTAAATTAATTACATTTTAAATGTCATACTTTAATAACATAAAGTTGAAATAAATGATGAAGATAAAGATTGTAAAAGCCAACAGGGGTATAAATTAGGACCACAGTCCAGATTGTGTAGGAGGGGGCGGGGGATATATGGTAGCTAACTAGACAATCAGATGGACCATGGCTATACAGTATTATACAAGTCTAGCTTCAAGTAACAATATTCAAATACTAACATTGTTGGGTAAGACAGAATTTGGTTTTATTCTGAATCCAGTGAAACAGATTGGTGGTTTTAGCTGATATAAAGACTTTCAGGTGTTTATATGTATGTTTATGTTTAAGTATTTGGCAGACGCTTTTATCTAAAGCGACATACATAAAAAATACAAATAAAACAATCACTGTAAACATGATCATTTAAGGGAAGAATGTAATGCAAAATATCAATACAAAGTGTCAAGACAGAATAAACTATCTGCTGCTGCAGCAACAGAGATACAGTCTATAAGATATATAGATATCTAATGTATTCATACATTGTTTATGTAGGATATACGCATGTATATATAACCGAATCATATTGTTTCTTCAACTTAAAAATAGCTGACCGTTTTTTCCCCCTTCTCTGGGATTATATTCCCAGTTTTGATCTCGGACGTCTGGCCACTTATCGCATATAAGAATATTCTATTAATGTTAAGCAAATTATGAATAATAAAACACGCCAAAACATGTGTCCTTTATCATAGCTACACGTATGACAAAAAAACGTGTGGAAATCGGTGGTATTCAGTGAGGTAAAATGAATGAAATGCGCTGACAGTTCATTGCTCCTGCCAAATGAATTGCACTGAGTGGAGTGGATCACCACTCCAAGATGGCGGCCCCGCGTCTCGTCAGCGCCAGTAGGCAGTAGCGCTCGATGCTGCGCCTACTTATAAGATGTCTATGCATTCAACTTATTGGCAAAGACTACTTCCTGGCTAAGGAACCACACTGTGGTTTATACACTGCTGCCATCTAATGCCTTGGAGTTGCAACTGCATGCCAAATGTACCGTATAAAAAGGTACACTTTGAGCACAGAAGTGTAGGAAGACAAGATAAAAACTGGACAGACCAGGCCAGTGTTAAATGTTCAATAAAAAAGGCATTCAAAAAAACTATTAACATTTTTTAACATATTTGAAAACACAAAAGTACTGAAAATTGGTACCGTTGAGTACTGGGTTTTGATAGCCAGGGAACAGGAATTTAGAAGGGAAAGGTACCCATCCCTAGCGTAGAGGGGGACAGGGAGGCTTTGCTATAATTCTTTTTTTAGGATTCAATTGTGTTTCTGGCCTTTTTTATCAAAGCGCTGCCACTCGCAACTTTCTTTGGTGCCACGGCGGATTATTCTGCAGGCGTACTTAACACAAGAAGCTTTGTTTGTGCACTGGATTGTGCGGACGTTTGTCTGGTGGCCTTTTAAAGGAGAGCGCATACAAAAACCAGGGCAAAACACAACCCTAGGAAAAGTGTTTTGTCATAATGAAACAAGGTAAACTACATCAACCTTTAGAGAAACAAACAGTTGTTGGTGTAATCCTGCAAAACAAACTCAATCAGTTGTTACTATCTCGACTCAAAAGCATAAACTGACAGTTTCGGAGTACACAACCTCAATATGTGCACTGAGTGCATGTTTATAGTCCCGCCCACGCCCCCTTGGGTCTCCTTATTGTCGGTCTGTCCGCCAGTGAAGGAGCACCCAAGCAGAACCACGTCTGTACGGAGCCGAGCAGAATACGTGAAGACGGCCTGGATCGATGCGTGTTTGCTGCAGACATCGGTCACCGTGGGACTCGGGGTGTGGTCAAATCAAAGTCTGCCTGCAGTCTGGCTTTGGCTGTGGCAGGCATGTGTGGACTGCAGCAGCGGCAGCAGTGGGACGGGCTTTGTGCTGAGTCAGCACAAAGTCACTGCAGGCTGTGGTCAGATAGATGGCACCACTTGGCAACGTGTTGCTGCCAACTGACATCCACGGTGTTCATCAGTCAGTCAATTGACACATGACCACATGACATAGACCACGTGCCTTAAACACAAGGCCCGGGGGCCGGATCTGGCCCGCCACGCCATTTTTTGTGGCCCACCACGTCATTCAATTTGGTCTGCAACGCCATCCAGCATGGCCCGCAACGTTATTTAATGTGGCCTGCCACACCATTCAATTTGGTCTGCAACATCATTTAATGTGGTCTTCCACACCCTTTATTTGGGTCTGCCACATCATATTATGTGGCCCGTCACGTTGTTCATTGTGGTCTTCCACATCATTTAATGTGAGCGGCGATATTATTTTAATGTGGTCCACCACATCAATGTGGCCCGCAACGTTAATTATTGTGGCCTGCAACGTCTTTCAATGTGGTCTTCTACATCATTTAATGTGTTCCACTGTGTAATTTTTGTGGTCCATCACATCATTTAATGTGGCCTGCCAAATCATTTAAGGTGGTCTGCCACATTATTTATTGTGGTCCACCACATCATTCAATGTGGTCTGCCACATCCTTTATTGTGGTCCACTACATCATTTGATGTGGCCTGTCAAATAATTTAAAATGGTCTGCCACATCATTTAAGGTGGTCCGCCACACCATTTAATGTGGTCCACTACATCATTTAATGTGGTCCACTACATCATTTAATGTGGCCTGTCATATCATTTAAAATGATCTGTCACGTCATTCAACGTGGTCCGCAACACCATTTATTGTGGTCCACTACATCATTTAAGGTGGCCTGTCATATCATTTAAAATGATCTGTCACGTCATTCAACGTGGTCCGCAACACCATTTATTGTGGTGCACTACATCATTTAATGTGGCCTGTCATATCATTTAAAATGATCTGTCACGTCATTCAACGTGGTCCGCAACACCATTTATTGTGGTGCACTACATCATTTAATGTGGCCTGTCATATCATTTAAAATGATCTGTCACGTCATTCAACGTGGTCCGCAACACCATTTATTGTGGTGCACTACATCATTTAATGTGGCCTGTCATATCATTTAAAATAGTCTGCCACATCATTTAAGGTGGTCGGCCACATCATTCAACGTGGTCCACCACATCATTTATTGTGGTCCACCATGTATTTTTTGTAGTCCACTACATCATTTATTGTGGTCCGGCACGTCATTTAATGTGGTCCATCACATCATTTAATGTTGTCCACCACATCGTTTAATGTGGTCCATCACATCATTTAATGTGGTCCACCACATCATTTAACGTGTTCTGCCGCATCATTCAACGTGATCCACCCCATTATTTAAGGTGGTCAGCCACGTCATTCAATGTGGCCCGCAACGTTATATTTTGTGGCCTACAGAGTCATTCATTGTGGTCTGCCACACTTTTTAAAGTGGTCTGCCATATCATTCAATGTGGCCTGCAAATCATTTACCGTGGTCTGCCACATCATTTAACATGGTCCACCACATCATTTAACTTGGTCCACCACATCATTAAACTTGGTACCAATACCGGTCCGCGGCCCGGTCGTTGGGGACCACTGCACTACATCATTCAATGTAGCCTGTCATATCATTTAAAATGGTCTGTCACGTCATTCAATGTTGTCTTTCACATAATTTACCGTGGTCTGCCACACCATTTAATGTGGTCCACCACGTCATTTGACGTGGTCTGCCACATAATTTATTGTGGTCCGCCACATCATTCAACGTGGTCCATCACATCATTTAACGTGGTCCGCCACAACATTTAATGTGGTCCACCACATCATTTAAGGTGGTCAGCCACATCATTCAATGTGGCTGGCCCACAACGGTTTTTTGTGTGGCCTGCAATGTCATTCAATGTGGTCTTCAACATCATTTAACGTGGTCCGCTATATCATTCAGTGTGGTCTGCCACATCATTTAACATGGTCTACCACATAATTGAACGTGGTCCGCCACATCGTTCAATGTGGTCAGCCACAATTGTGACGTGGCCCTCAACAAACAGGAGTTTGAGGCCCCTGACACTGATATTCCAGTATCTACAAAAGCAAACGTGGCATTCCTCAGGGATGCGTTCCAGGCTAGCAGACACAGAGGCCAGTCCACCTTTATGTTCCGACTCCCTGAGACTTGGAGAAAAGCCGAAGTTTGGAATGCTCTTGGGAGAAACTCTGATCTGATTATCGGTTAAGTGATTTACAAGGCTCCCCAGACACGTGGAGACCCAAGCCCAGGTCCGAAATGTGACCATAACATCCACATTCACGTCGAAAAGGATTCGAAACGGCATCCTCCGACTCTGGGGGGACATATTAGCGGTTAGTATGCCGTCTTTCTGACCATGATCACATGGCGATTCTACATGTAAACATGTGCGTTTTACAACAACTCCAAGCAGTAATGACAACGGATGACTTATTTAGCGATATGTTCAAAGGGTATCGAGAACAAGACTTCATGTAGCGACAGTCAAGATGGCGGTGACTCTGATCAATTAGAAAGCAGGCTAATTAAGGACACGCTGTCATCACATGAGAGCCGGCGCCATGCTTTAAGCACATGGATTACGCCTATTAGCTATGCACTCCGTTTCAGTTGCTTTACCTCCACATGTCACGTGTGTTTCCACGGGAACCGTTCCAAGTGACCCCTTCTACGTGTTATTGAAATGGCGTCAGTGCAAAAGTTATTTTCAACCTCGACCAAGAAAATGGTTGCCAAGTTGGTAAATGATTTTTTTTTTTTAGACTGGGGCTGTGCAGCTAATGAACGCGAACAAGAGGCTTCAGTCACATTAAATGACGTTAGCTCTTTTCCCTGGCAGCCATCTGAGAGCAGCTGGCGACAACGTGGTGGAAGGGAAACCTTCTGTCTGCAGCGGTGCTGCGTCGGTGCGCCATGATCACAGTTCAGGACGTACCTCGGTTTTAGGGTCACTGATCGGTTGGTTTTCAAAACAGCGAGGGAACACAAGGCTTTTAAAAACATAATGGTAATTCTCCAATGAATACAATTCTCAAAAAAATATAAAAGAAAATGGGTAGAGTAAAAATGGAAGACTGTGTTAAGCTACTTTGATACATAGTATTCTGTAGGGGTGGGCTCTAAGCTTTTTTTTGTCGTTTGTCACTAGCCAAACTAAAATATCTACTTGTCTGTAGCGATGCATATCATTAGGCTTTTATCGATTCCAATATCAATATTCCTTGTCGGTATTTTTCTCAGTACTATATATAATTTGTGTAAAGAAAATGTGAGAAAATTATTTTTTATGCATTATTATGCATTTATTTATATGACCTAATGCAAACAACCTTCCCTAGTCATGGTGCAAAAAAAAATAATCCAACCAACACAAAATGTCAACAGACATGGTCACTGGACTTTGTGGATATTATAAAAAAAAATTCAATCCACAAAAAATTCTAAATTACAAAGCATGATGGGAAAAATGCAAAACACTCTCCCGAGAGGAAAAAGCGGTAGAAAATGGTTGGATGGATGTCGATACCAATATCGATATTCCTTATCGATATTCCATCTGTCCATTTTCTACTGCTTGTCCCTTTCGGGTTCGCGGGGGGTGCTGGAGTCTATCTCAGCTGCATTTGGGCGGAAGGCGGGGTACACCCTGGACAAGTCGCCACATCATCACAGCTTATCGATATTTATCGGTATTTTCCTCAGTATTATATGTCATTTGTGTAAATTAAATGTGACAAAATTCATTTTTATGCATTACTATGCTCAGAATGCGCACCATTTATTTATATGACCTAATGCAAACAACCTTCCCTAGTCATGGTGCAAAAAAATATATATAACCAACACAAAATGTCAACAGACATGGTCACTGAACTTTGTGGATATTATAAAAAAAATGTCCAATCCACAAAAAAATCTAAATTACACCCATATATGACGGGAAAAATGCTAAACACTGTCCACACTTATCAATTATATTAATTATATACCCGAGAGGAACAAGCGGTAGAAAATGAATGGATGGATGTCCATACCAATATCGATATTTCTTATCGATATTTATCAGTATTTTTCTCGGTACTATATGACATTTGTGTAAATAAAATTTTGAAAAAATGCATTTGTATGCATTATTATGCTCTGAATGCGCAGCATTTATTTATATGACCTAATGCAAACAACCTTCCTTAGTCATGGTGCAAAAAAAATAAATCCAACCAACACAAAATGTTAACAGACATGGTCACTGAACTCTGTGGATATTGTAAAAAAAATGTCCAATAGACAAAAAATTCAAAATTACACCAATCCATAACAAAGCATGATGGGAAAAATGCAAAACACTCTCCCCACTTATCAATTACATTAATTATGTACCCGAGAGGAACAAGCGATTGAAAATGGATGGATGGATGTCAATACCGATATCAATATTATTATCATTTGTGTAATTAAAATTTGAACAAATAAATTTTTATGCATTATTATGCTATGAATGCACAGCATTTATTTATATGACCTAATGCAAACAATTTTCTGTAGTCATAGTGAAAAAAAAAAATCCAACCAACACAAAATGTCAACAGACATGGTCACTGAACTTTGTGGATATTATTTTAAAAAAAAATGTCCAAGCCACAACATATTCTAAATTACACCCATTACAAAGCATGTTGGGAAAAATGTAAAACACTTTCCACACTTATCAATCATATTAATTATATAGAGAAACAAGCGGTAGAAAATGGATGAATGGATGTCAATACCAATATCGATATTCCTTATCGATATTTATCAGTATTCTTCTCAGTACTAAATGTCATTTGTGTAAATGAAATGTGAAAAAATGCATTTTTATGCGTTATTATGCTCTGAATGCACAGCATTTATTTATAGGACCAAATGCAAACAACCTTCCCTAGTCATGGTGCAAAAAAAATAAAATAATCCAATCAACACAAAATGTCAACAGACATGGTCACTGAACTTTGTGGATAATATAAAAAAAATGTCCAATCCACAAAAAATTTCAAATTACACCCATCCATTACAAAGCATGATGGGGAAAATGCAAAACACTCTTCACACTTATCAATTATATTAATTATATACCCGAGAGGAACAAGCGGTAGAAAATGGATGGATGGATGTCGATACCAATATTGATATTCCTTATCGATATTTTTCTCTGTACTATATGTCATTTGTGTAAATAAAATGTTAAAACATGCATTTTTTTGCATTATTATGCTCAGAATGAGGAACATTTATTAATATGACCCAATGCAAACAACCTTCCTTAGTCATGGTGATTGTACACCAGCAACATCATGTTACATCTCACAGCACGGACGTATTTTATCAACAGCTGCTTTTTAGGTCCTGAATAAGTCAACTATGTGTGCAATTGCTCGCTGTCTTAAATGCTAACATGAATCCAACATTATAATTATTTATGAATGTTTTTATTTTAAAACTGCAACATACAATGAGTAGGGTGTCCATGCTATTGTTACTTCTAAACTACACGACAGTGTGTTGGATCTTTGTAAATGTGTATTTAAAGACACTAGTCGCACTCACCATAAGCAAATGTACAGTTCATAAATGTAAACAGTATTTGTAGAGGCTGATCTTACTCATAGATGACGAGTAACATCTCTAATGTGTGAATGTATATATATATATATATATACATATATATATATATATATATATATATATATATATATATATATATATATATATATATATATATATATATATATATATATATATATATATATATAGGTTGATTGGCAACACTAAAATTGGCCCTAGTGTGTGAATGTGAGTGTGAATGTTGTCTGTCTATCTGTGTTGGCCCTGTGATGAGGTGACTTGTCCGGGGTGTACCCCGCCTTCCGCCCGATTGTAGCTGAAATGGGCTCCAGCGCCCCCCGCGACCCCGAAGGGAATAAGCGGTAGAAAATGGATCAATGGATGGATATATATTTATTTACATACACATACATATATACACACACACACACACACACACGTATATGTATACATACATACACACGTATATATACATATATATATATATATATATATATATATATATATATATATATATATATATATATATATATATATATATATATATATATATATATATATATATATATATATATATATATATATATATATATATACATACACATGCATATATACATACATATACACATATGCACAGGTACACATATACACGTACCTATACATATATAAACATATATGTACATACATATATACACACACACGTGTATATATATATATATATATATATATATATACACACACATATTTATATACACACATACATATAGACGCACACGTATATACATACATACTTATACTGTATATATATATATATATATATATATATATATATATATATATATATATATATATATATAACACACAGATAGACAGACAACATTCACACTCACGTATATATATATATATGCACACATATATATATATATATATATATATATATATATATATATATATATATATATATATATATATATATATATATATATATATATATATTAGGGCTGTGAATCTTTGGGTGTCCCACGATTCGATTCATTATCGAATCTTGGGGTGACGATTCGATTCAAAATCGATTTTTTTTCAATTCAACACGATTCTCGATTCAAAAATGATTTTTTTCCCGATTCAAAAGGATTCTCCATTAATTCAATACATAGGATTTCAGCAGGATCTACCCCAGTCTGCTGACATGCAAGCAGAGTAGTAGATTTTTGTAAAAAGCTTTTATAATTGTAAAGGACAATGTTTTATCAACTGATTGCAATAATGTACATTTGTTTTAACTATTAAATGAACCAAAAATATGACTTATTTTATCTTTGTGAAAATATTGAACACAGTGTGTTGTCAAGCTTATGAGATGCGATGCAAGTGTAAGCCACTGTGACACTATTGTTCATTTATTTTTATTTTTATAAATGTCTAATGATAATGTCAATGAGGGATTTTTAGTCACTGCTATGTTGAAATTGTAACTAATATTGATACTGTTGTTGATAATATTCATTTTTGTTTCACTACTTTTGGTTTGTTCTGTGTCGTGTTTGTGTCTCCTCTCAATTGCTCCGTTTATTGCAGTTCTGAGTGTTGCTGGGTCGGGTTTGGTTTTGGAATTAGATTGCATTGTGATGGTATTGCTGTGTATTGTTTTGTTGGATTGATTAATTTAAAAAAATAAAAAAATAAAAAGTTAAAATCAATAAAAAAAAATTAAAAAATCGATTTTTTAAAAATGAGAATCGATTCTGAATCGCACAACGTGAGAATCGCGATTCGAATCGACTTTTTCCCACACCCCTAATATATATATATATATGGACCTACTGGGAGTCTGGGAGTCTCGGACCCCCTGTTGAAGACCTCTGCTTTAGTAGATCAGGCCCAAACAGGATTTTCACAGACACAATTTTGGAATTTTAACACGCATTCTGGAATTTTAACCCCAGCGTAAGTCAGCTGAGTATTTAATCTACTTTGTGATTCCAAATTAGATCAACTTTAATAAATGAGCAAAAATGGGTTTGCATATCAGATTGTCCTAAATCTGATCACATCATTGAATAAAAGAAAATAACTATGAATGAGGACATGATCAGATGAACAAACATCCCATTTATCAACAAATACCATAAATATTTTCAAAGTAAGACCTGAGTTCAGTCCAGAGATCCAGAGTTCAACCCTATCGCATATCTGCCTCTACTTGACTTCATCTCACATCCGTGGAAAATGAGATCTGGGTGTCAACAACATGGGGAATTTACTTCACTGATGTGCGGAAAGCACATCGCTGATAGAAATCAACATCTCCTCTTCACTTTTATGTAACTGAGGTCTAATGCGATTTGCACATGGCTGACGAGATATCTGCTAGAGAAGAAGAAACCACAAACAATACCTCAATCAGCATCAATATTTGAAGAATGACTGTAAGAATGACAAACCCGGACAGCGATTGAAGTTATTTCACACATTTCTGCATGTTTGTAAATGTTTCAGATCACGCGAATGGGAAACCAACAGACTAAAAGGACCAGGACATCAAAATACCAAGAGTCGATCAAAAATTCAAGTCTTAACTTACTTACTTTACTTATAACTTACTTCACTAATTATTATTATTTTTATTTTTTTTAATGTTATTGCTTATGGAGTATATTGTGAATAAACTGAGAACAGGAAGTGAACTCAAGTGTTAGCAACTGCTATGTAAAGGAAAAGGGATAGGATTAAAATAAGCTCTGCTTCTTCCTACTCCTTTTCGAACACGTTGCATAGAGAAACTTGAAACTGTGATGTATCAGGTTGTATGCATGCATGTCCGAAATAAACTCAAACTCAAAAAGTCAAATCGAAGAGTGCGGCTCAAAACAGCAAATAAATACTATGAATGTAAAGAGAAAATAACAACACAAAGCTTAAAGGCCTACTGAAACCCACTACTACCGACCACGCAGTCTGATAGTTTATATATCAATGATGAAATCTTAACATTATAACACATGCCAATACGGCCGGGTTAACTTATAAAGTGACATTTTAAATTTGCCGCTAAACTTCCGGTTCGAAACGCCTCTGCGTGTGACGTATGCGTGTGACGTAGCCCGACGAACACGGGTATGCCTTCCACATTGAAGCCGATACGAAAAAGCTCTGTTTTCATTTCATAATTCCACAGTATTCTGGACATCTGTGTTCGTGAATCTGTTTCAATCATGTTCATTGCATTATGGAGAAGGAAGCCGAGCAAGCAAAGAAGAAAGTTGTCGGTGCGAAATGGACGTATTTTTCGAACGTAGTCAGCCACAACAGTACACAGCCGGCGCTTCTTTGTTTACATTCCCGAAAGATGCAGTCAAGATGGAAGAACTCGGATAACAGAGACTCTAACCAGGAGGACTTTTGATTTGGATACACAGACGCCTGTAGAGAACTGGGACAACACAGACTCTTACCAGGATTACTTTGATTTGGATGACAAAGACGCAGACGTGCTACTGTGAGTATGCAGCTTTGGCTTTTTTTTGCGTATGTACGTAACTTTTTTTAAAATATATAAGCTTTATGAACCTTGGGTTAGGTGAACGGTCTTTTGGGCTGAGTGATTGTGTGTGTTGATCATGTGTTTGAATTGTATTGGCGTGTTCTATGGAGCTAGGAGCTAGCAGAGGAGCTAGGAGCTAGCATAACACGTACCGTACCGTACGTGCGCGTCACGTACGTAACTTTTTAAAAATATATAAGCTTTATGAACCTTGGGTTAGGTGAACGGTCTTTTGGGCTGAGTGATTGTGTGTGTTGATCGGGTGTTTGAATTGTATTGGCGTGTTCTATGGAGCTAGGAGCTAGCAGAGGAGCTAGGAGCTAGCATAACAAACACGCAGGTGTTATTATGCAGGATTAATTTGTGGCATATTAAATATAAGCCTGGTTGTGTTGTGGCTAATAGAGTATATATATGTCTTGTGTTTATTTACTGTTGTAGTCATTCCCAGCTGAATATCAGGTACCGTGAGTATGCAGCCTTGGCTGCTAAACATTCGATAACTTGACCGTATGTGCGCGTCACGTACGTAACTTTTTAAAAATATATAAGCTTTATGAACCTTGGGTTAGGTAAACGGTCTTTTGGGCTGAGTGATTGTGTGTGTTGATCAGGTGTTTGAATTGTATTGGCGTGTTCTATGGAGCTAGGAGCTAGCAGAGGAGCTAGGAGCTAGCATAACAAACACGCAGGTGTTTTTATGCAGGATTAATTTGTGGCATATTAAATATAAGCCTGGTTGTGTTGTGGCTAATAGAGTATATATATGTCTTGTGTTTATTTACTGTTGTAGTCATTCCCAGCTGAATATCAGGTCACCCCCGCCTCTCACAGCATCTTCCCTATCTGAATAGCTTCAACTCCCCACTAGTCCTTCACTTGCACTTTACTCATCCACAAATCTTTCATCCTCGCTCAAATTAATGGGGAAATTGTCGCTTTCTCGGTCCGAATCTCTCTCACTTCATGCGGCCATCATTGTAAACAATAGGGAACTTTGCGTATATGTTCAACTGACTACATCACGCTACTTCCGGTAGGTGCAAGCCTTTTTTTTATCAGATACCAAAAGTTGCAATCTTTATCGTCGTTGTTCTATACTAAATCCTTTCAGCAAAAATATGGCAATATCGCGAAATGATCAAGTATGACACATAGAATAGATCTGCTATCCCCGTTTAAATAAAAAAAATTCATTTCAGTAGGCCTTTAAAGGCAGACTGTTTTTGTTTTTTTACCCTCAATATACACATCACTTCTAAGCACAACAAATAGTTTTAGCCTTATTTCACATTACAAAATAAATGAAATATCAAAATGTGTCTCGACATCCTTAAAATCAGGGGTCACCAACCTTTTTTCTTCTGAAAGAGCCACTTACATGTGTAACCATTATTTTCTCATAGACTGTTTCAACAAAGGGAGCTAATGAGATGTTGCTACTCAAGAAGAAAAAAGATTATTCATCTGCATCAAGTATTTCAGTTTCTTTTTAATCAATACTCAAGCTACCGTATTTTCTGGACTATAGAGTGCACCGGGATATAAGCCACACCCACTACATTTTTGAAGAAAATTTTTTTTCTTCATATATTAGCCGCAGATATATACGTTGTGAAATGAGTTATTTACACAGAAATATTGTCTAAATGTTTATTTACATACATTGCTATTCTTTATAAAGTAAAACACATGCTGAATAAGAAATGTCTGCATATGTTATATTATTCTTTTATTTTTCCATATTTAACATATTGTGTTGAAGTTTGGGGAAATGTTTATAAAACAAACATAGACCCAATAATTAAACTTCAAAAAAGGGTCGTTAGAATAATACACAAAGCGTGCTGCTATGAACATACCAATCCATTATTTATAAGTTCTAATGTGTTAACATTTTCAGATACTGTGTTTTTAAAAACAATGGAAATTATGTTTGGAGTAAAGAAAAACAGCCTTCCAGCTTGTATTCTTAGGTTATTGCAATTAAGAGGAGAAAACTATAATTTACGGGGATATTGATTTTTGAAATAGATAAAGTAAGAACGAATATAAAATACAAATGTATCTTAGTTTTAGGAGTTAAATGGTGGAACAAGCTCAGTGATGAGTTGAAGACATGTAGTTCTTTGTTAAGGTTTAAGAAAACCTTGAAAGGTGAACTAATTGAAAATGATAAAATATAGTAACAATTACTTTCATCCCATTGATTTTTTTTAACGTTGATGTTCCAGGCAATCTAATTTTCAGTAAATGTATAGGATAGGCAAATATAAGCTTTGGCTTCAGCCTATTCTTTTCTGGTCATTATTTTTCTTTTCTTTTCTTTTTGTGTGTAAATGTGTATGATTGTTAAATATGTCTAATCTGTACTGTTAAACTAGTCACACAAAATGGTTGATGGTTGTTTATATGACCGAAATACAAACCCCGTTTCCATATGAGTTGGGAAATTGTGTTAGATGTAAATATAAACGGAATACAATGATTTGCAAATCATTTTCAACCCATATTCAGTTGAATATGCTACAAAGACAACATATTTGATGTTCAAACTGATAAACTTTTTTTTTTTTGCAAATAATCATTAACTTTAGAATTTGATGCCAGCAACACGTGACAAAGAAGTTGGGAAAGGTGGCAATAAATACTGATAAAGTTGAGGAATGCTCATCAAACACTTATTTGGAACATCCCACAGGTGAACAGGCAAATTGGGAACAGGTGGGTGCCATGATTGGGTATAAAAGTAGATTCCATGAAATGCTCAGTCATTCACAAACAAGGATGGGGTGAGGGTCAACACTTTGTCAACAAATGCTTAAGCAAATTGTTGAACAGTTTAAGAAAAACCTTTCTCAACCAGCTATTGCAAGGAATTTAGGGATTTCACCATCTACGCTCCGTAATATCATCAAAGGGTTCAGAGAATCTGGAGAAATCACTGCACGTAAGCAGCTAAGCCCGTGACCTTCGATCCCTCAGGCTGTACTGCATCAACAAGCGACATCAGTGTGTAAAGGATATCACCACATGAGCTCAGGAACACTTCAGAAACCCACTGTCAGTAACTACAGTTGGTCGCTACATCTGTAAGTGTAAGTTAAAACTCTCCTATGCAAGGTGAAAACCGTTTATCAACAACACCCAGAAACGCCGTCGGCTTCGCTGGGCCTGAGCTCATCTAAGATGGACTGATACAAAGTGGAAAAGTGTTCTGTGGTCTGCCGAGTCCACATTTGAAATTGTTTTTGGAAACTGTGGACGTCGTGTCCTCCGGACCAAAGAGGAAAAGAACCATCCGGATTGTTATAGGCGCAAAGTTGAAAAGCCAGCATCTGTGTATGGGGGTGTAATAGTGCCCAATACATGGGTAATTTACACATCTGTGAAGGCGTCATTAATGCTGAAAGGTACATACAGGTTTTGGAGCAACATTTGTTGCCATCCAAGCAACGTTACCATTCCGTTTATATTTACATCTAACACAATTTCCCAACTCATATGGAAACGGGGTTTGTAAATTTATTTCATTCATTCATTCATTAATTGTTTCCAAATGATGTCTGTAACAAGGCAGTAAAACGGCTGATCAAACAAAACAGAAGTCATCGTCATGGACCCACTAGCTGCGGAAGCTAGCCCTCCGATCAGCTAAACAGACTCAATAATTCCACGGTGACGTTATGGTGAATTTACTGAGGAATTTGTGAAACTGAAACAATACAAAAAGAATGTCATTGTAAGTTAATAGCATCAAACATGTTAGACTTTAAAAATGAATGTAATCTCCTCACGGGCAAGATTCCTTATAAAACTCATGAATGTGAAGATGTCGGCGGGCTTTAGTTTGGAGACCCCTGCTCTAAATTGAGCTCAGGTGCATCCTGTTTGAACTGATCACCCTTGAGATGTTCCTACAGCTTAATTGGAGTCCACCTGTGGTCAATTTAGTTGGTTTGACATGATTTTGAGAGACATACACCTGTCTGTATAGAAGGTCCCACACTCGAGAATGCATGGCAGAGCACAAACCATGAATGAGGTCGAAGGAATTGTCTGTAGACTTCCGAGACAGGATTGTCTTAAGGCATACATCAGGGGGAATAATATCTATGTCAGGTTCAAACACTGATGACATCTATTAAACAAGACAAGAAGCAAACAATTAAACACAGACAGGATTCACTTTGGCTCAATTTGAGGAGAAACGTCTGGTCTGTACTCTTGTAAAGTCTCCAGCACGCTCTGCCAACAGATTACACGCCTCCTTCTTTTATTTGGACCTTCCCTGACCACATGGCCACAGCTGTTTCTAAGGGACGAGGGTCGTAAACAGTTCACAGAAAAGGTTGTAAAAAGGTCGGTTCTAAAAAAAGGTCGTAAAAGAGTTCAAAAAGAGGTTTGTAAAACAGTTCAAAAAGAGGTTTGTAAAACAGTTCAAAAAGGAGGTTCAAAAAAGAGGTCGTCTGGAACTTGGGCAGATCCTGCCTTCTCTCCGCTTTGTAGTCCTTGGGTTAAAACAATATCTTTCTGTTGATACATGAAAGAAAACAGAAACCCCTTCATGTTGCTTTCCATCCTACACAGTGGAGTTTTACAAGCCTTCTTGGTAGGTTCAAAGACATGTTTTTGCTTCTCGCTGGGAACTCATTGAAACGCAAAGTTTTTGTGATAACTTAGATAAAATTATTCGAACAATCTACTTCCTCAAAAGTGCCAGCAAGAAAATGCTGTGAATACTTATGTACATGTGATTTCTTAGTTTGCTATTTTTAATACATTTGATAAAAAGAAAAAAAAAACATTTTCACACGGTCGTTATGGGGTATTGTGTGTAGAATTTTGAGGAGAACAATGAATTTATTCCATTTTGGAATAAGGCTGTAACATAACAAATGTGGAAAAAAGATGAATTATTAGAACTTTTTGGTATCGTGTGGATATTCT
This sequence comes from Entelurus aequoreus, assembly GCF_033978785.1. Taxonomy (NCBI): domain Eukaryota; kingdom Metazoa; phylum Chordata; class Actinopteri; order Syngnathiformes; family Syngnathidae; genus Entelurus; species Entelurus aequoreus. The sequence goes on along the minus strand of NC_084753.1, from coordinate 31,304,054 downwards.
ATGTCTGGACTTGATGGACAGCAGGTATAAACTGTTGCTTGTGCTTCAGCAGAAGCTGACTGATGGGCTGCTGACTTTGCAAGAAGCGTGCCTGTGCTGATTTGTCCGGGTGTTAAAGGCTGTCGGGCGGAATCCACGCGCTGTGATAGATGGCGCCAGTTATCGATAGAAGCAGCGGTATCACGTTTAGGCGGGGCTAATCCCAAACCTGTCACTGTGGCATCAATTGAAGAGTCCTGCGGAACCATAATGGTGCTGACCCTCTTGTTCATCACTAACATGAAGCAGGATGAAGTCACACACGTCAACACCTCACTAATTTCTTTCCACTTTTGTTCGCGCTTTAATGAATGGCATTCTCGGTATTTATAGTCGCCATAGCCTCGGTACTGCTTCAGACTCCTGGGACCTTTGTGGGTCTTTTTATTGCCGTTGAAGCTGACATCATGCAACAGAATGTTCATTTTACAAGTTAGCAGTATGAAATATGTTGTAAAGCAGGGGTGTCATACGCAGGGCCAGAGGGCCAGATCAGGCCCGCGAACAGGTTTTATCCGGCCCGCAGGATGAGTTTGTTAAGTATAAAAATCAACCAGAATTTTTTTAATGAAAGAAACAGCTGTTCTAAATGTGTCCACTGGATGTCGCAATAGCAATTCTTTGGCATCTCCTGGTACCCTAGCACCTCCAAAACCCTCAAATCTAAACCCCAAACATCCCAGAACAAGCTAGTCAGGTTACTTCTAGACCTCCACCCCAGATCCCACCTCACTCCTACCCACTTCTCCAAAGTGGGCTGGCTCAAGGTGGAGGACAGAGTTAAACAACTTGCACTGAGCCTAGTCTATAAAATCCACTACACCTCCCTGATACCGAAGTACATGTCAAACTACTTCCTTAACGTAAATGACCGCCATAACCACAACACCAGGGGGAGCTCCACTAACCACGTTAAACCCAGATTCCGAACTAACAAAGGTCTTAACTCATTCTCTTTCTATGCCACATCAATGTGGAATGCGCTCCCAACAGGTATAAAAGAAAGGGCATCTCTATCCTCCTTCAAAACCGCAATAAAAGTTCACCTCCAGGCAGCTACAACCCTAAACTAACACCCTCCCCGGATTGCTAATGATCAAATGTAAACAATCAAATGCAGATACTTTTTCTTATGCCTTCTGATCTCTCTCTCTCTCTCTCTCTCTCTCTCTCTCTCTCTCTCTCTCTCTCTCTTTCTCTCTCTCTCTCTCCACTACTTGCTGTCCATATCCTACCCCCCCCCCCCTCCACATCCCTGATTGTAAATAATGTAAATAATTCAATGTGATTATCTTGTGTGATGACTGTATTATGATGATAGTATATATCTGATAGTATATATCTGTATCATGAATCAATTTAAGTGGACCCCGAATTAAACAAGTTGAAAAACTTATTCGGGTGTTACCATTTAGTGGTCAATTGTACGGAATATGTACTTCACTGTGCAACCTACTAATAAAAGTCTCAATCAATCAATCAATGTATCTTTGTAGATGATGCTACATATGTACAAAATAAACCACGTTAGTACATTAGTCGAGGAAAATGATCAAACTACATAAATAACATCCTGTAATTTGATTTTGATATATTTTTTATCTTGATAGATTGAAAATTAGATTGGATTCGCAGTCCAATTTCTCTCTTTGTAGCTTTGATGTAAGCTAACTCGCTAAATGGGTCTAAAAGTAGCTAAGCTACAGGAAAAGCTACTCGTTAAAAAAGAAGCTAAGCTACCGCCAAGCTACTGGAAATTGTAGTTAAGCTACGTAGCTTAGCTACATGTAGCTTGCTACTGCCCATCACTGCATATCAGTCACATAGTTGCTTTGAATCTGCCAACTTTAATGTAAAAGTGGTGTGGATGTCGTTACAAAAATAGCGTGCGTGCATGCACGAATACTGCATAGTTTGTATTTCTGCTAGAGATGTCCGATAATATCGATATTATCGGCCGACAAATGCTTTAAAATGTAATATTGGAAATTATCGGTATCGTTTTTTTTATTATCGGTATCGGTTTTTGGGTTGTTTTTTTTGTTTTAATTAAATCAACATAAAAAACACAAGATACACTTACAATTAGTGCACCAACCCAAAAAACCTCCCTCCCCCATTTACACTCATTCACACAAAAGGGTTGTTTCTTTCTGTTATTAATATTCTGGTTCCTACATTATATATCAATATATATCAATACAGTCTGCAAGGGTTACAGTCCGTAAGCACACATGATTGTGCGTGCTGCTGGTCCACTAATAGTACTAACCTTTAACAGTTAATTTTACTCATTTTCATTAATTATTAGTTTCTACGTAACTGTTTTTATATTGTTTTACTTTCTGTTTTATTCAAGAAAATGTTTTTAATTAATTTATCTTATTTTATTTTATTAATTTTTTTAAAAAGGACCATATCTTCACTATACCTGGTTGTCCAAATTAGGCATAATAATGTGTTAATTCCACGACTGTATATATCGATATCGGTATCGGTAATTAAGAGTTGGACAATATCGGAATATCGGATATCGGCAAAAAAGCCATTATCGGACATCCCTAATTTCTGCCATAAAATAACTGGGTTTTCTTTGACAAAAAGGGCAAAGAACAACAAAAAGCTAAAAAAAAACCCGTCATATGAACAGATAGCTCTCAAGTTGATCGAAAAATGTAGGCGTTAAAAGTGACTTACTTTTATGGCTGAAATCCTTTTGGGTCCCAAGGACCTATAACTGTCACCACATTTGGAAGATCCGCAAGGGTGAATAAATGAAATGCTACAAATACTAGTTTAGTTCAGTATGCTTTCATAATGCATAATCCTGCTTTATGAAGGTTACATTAGAAGCACCTGCATTTGCATTTGATGATTTTTCACAGAGCAATGCTTTAGTTATGTCATAGATATTTCTTCCTTTCCCATAAGGCCATAAAAGTGAGAGATGCTGCTTTGAAGGTGAGCCAAAAATAAATGCTGCATCACTGCGACTGCAGGTGTCCAAGAAGGAAGAACAATATTTCATCGGATCATCTTGAGAGCAGATTTAATCATCACTGTGGACTCATCAGAAACATCAAGAGTTGCGTATAGAGTTTTACGGGTTAATAAAGCGTGGACCACTGGAGAGGATCTGCATGCCAACAGACTAAAAATAGCCGTGCTGATGTGTGATCATGTCATTGTTTCCTTGCAGGACCAGAGTGAAATATTATACCGAGCAAATATGATTTGGGAATATTGCAAAACTTTTTGCATGAGCAAAACTGAAGGAAGAAACACACACACACACACACACACACACACACACACACACACACACACACACACACACATACACACACACAGGTCCCGCCCAATGAAGCTACCTGACACCTGGACTGACCGTCATGACGTTACGCTTCCTCGCATTCCTCGGCTATCGACCCACGCGCTCGCTCCGACGAGACTAATGCACCATCAACTTCATGCATGCTCAGGTCCAAACATCACTCAAGTGCTAACCAACATCCACCAGACTGGATCATCTCCTCTAACGATGCACAGACTCTCTCCAAGAGGGCTGATATCAAGTTCGCAAATAAAATACACCGACTGCACCAAAGAAAGAAATGTCACACACGCTGACACACATCCTTTAGCTTTGATTACAGCACAAATTTACTGCGGCATCATTGCCACAAGCTTTTGCAATGTCAGAAAATATGTCCATAGTCGTCTTGAGTGGACCACCGCGCAAGGTGTTCTGCGGCAAATCCCAACGATTCTCAATCGAGTTCAGGTCTGGACTCATGCTCCCTGAACCAATCTTTCACAATCCTACAGCAGATTGTGAAAGATTGGTTCAGGGATTTGCCGCAGAAGACTTTGCGCGGAGGTCCTGAACTCTATTGAGAATCGTTGGGATTCTCAATAGAGTTCAGTTGGGATTCTCAATAGAGTTGAGAATCATTGGGATTCTCTCAATAGAGAATTGTTGGGATTTTCTATTGAGAGAATCGATTCTCAAAGGAGTTCAGTTGGGATTCCCAACTCTATTGAGAATCCCAATGATTCTCAATAGAGTTCAGGTCTGGACTCATGCTCCCTAAACCAATCTTTCACAGTCCTAATATCCTGGCTGTCATCTGGGAATATACTCGTGCCATCAAAAAATGATGGAGTACCTTGCTCATCTAGTATATATTTAGGTGCTCAGCTGACGTCATTCATTGTGCACATAACGTTCTTGATCCTGGACCAGCCTGACTGCAACAACCATAACTATTTGCTTAGTTAAATCCAGGTAATTACCTTTTTTTTCTGGCCAAGCAGTGTATGATAGTGACAAAAAGATAATTTTACATCAAGTCCACATTAGGTGCTTCCCTGAGGGACTCAGGAGCAAGTTTAGAACAGCTGAAATGTCCCCCCAGGACTGATTTAAAATACTTTTGAACTGTGTCTTCCCCTTTTGTGTCCATCTGTTCTTGAGAACATTAGAGATGTCACAGAGGAAGTCACTAAGGGGCTGATTACACAAATGGTTATTAATATCTACATGGCTATGTATATATATATATATATATATATATATATATATATATATATATATATATATATATATATATATATATATATATATATATATATATATATATATATATATATATATATATATATATATATATATATATATATATACACACTACTGTTCAAAAGTTTGGGGTTCACATTGAAATGTCCTTATTTTTGAAGGAAAAGCACTGTACTTTTCAATGAAGATAACTTTAAACTAGTCTTAACTTGAAAGAAATACACTCTATACATTGCCAATGTGGTAAATGACTATTCTAGCTGCAAATGTCTGGTTTTTGGTGCAATATCTACATAGGTGTATAGAGGCCCATTTCCAGCAACTATCACTCCAGTGTTCTAATGGTACAATGTGTTTGCTCATTGGCTCAGAAGGCTAATTGATGATTAGAAAACCCTTGTGCAATCATGTTCACACATCTGAAAACAGTTTAGCTCGTTACAGAAGCTACAAAACTGACCTTCCTTTGAGCAGATTGATTTTCTGGAGCATCACATTTGTGGGGTCAATTAAATGCTCAAAATGACCAGAAAAAGAGAACTTTTATCTGAAACTCGACAGTCTATTCTTGTTCTTAGAAATGAAGGCTATTCCACAAAATTGTTTGGGTGACCCCAAACTTTTGAACGGTAGTATATATATATATATATGTATGTATATATATATACATATATATATATATATATATATATATATGTATGTATATATATATACATATATATATATATATATATATATATATATATATATATATATATATATATATATATATATATATATGTATATATATATATATATATATATATATATATATATATATATATATATATATATATATATATATATAAACATATATACAACCCCGTTTCCATATGAGTTGGGAAATTGTGTTAGATGTAAATATAAACGGAATACAATGATTTGCAAATCATTTTCAAAATTACATTTGACCACTGTTTGACCACACCTTGGAGTCTTAGAGCAATCGCCACTGATATAAATATATCTATATATTATACATGTTTTCGAAGCTGGGTGCTAAGCAGATCCAACTACAGTGAAACACTAAACCATTGTGTAGCATTATTGCTAAGTGCTAAACAAGAAATACAAAAGCTCTCTTTCTGATGGCGATTTATGGGATGGTTGTATCTTTCAGGAAATGACTTGTTTTGTGAGTTCAGCAACATCCTACTCTGTGATGTTTTGTATGCTGGATCCCAAGACGCAGAGGCGGGAAGCAGGTGTGTAACAAAAACATTTCCTTTAATTAGCAGGTACTAAGACAGAGCTTGTGGCAATAACGGAAAGGTGTACCATAAATAATAAAGAAACACAAAAAAAAAAACAGGTAGACAGGCCAGGAGGAAAGGCTCTGGACTAAACTGAGACGTTTGTTACAAAGAAAAGGAAAATGTTGTCAGTAGTTGTTTTTTTTTAGGCAGCAACGCAATAAACTTATTCCTGCATCTGAAACAGAGGCCTCTAACCAAATGAAAAAAATGCAACTCTTTACGAGGCAAACAGGACCACAACAACAACAAACTCCAACTAAAAAACTAAAAAGTAGCTTATTGTGGTGGAATCATTTACACAAGGTACCATGCATGATAAGAAAAAAGCACAGTGGAGAACAATCACTAAAGCCAGGGGTGTCCAAACTTTTTGACTTGGGGGCCGCTTTGGCTTAAAAAAGTCGGCCGGTGGCCAAAAGCTGACTGCATGTGAAGTAAAGCCTATACGTACAAATGGGTTATACCTGTATAGCGCATTTCTACCTTCAAGGTACTCAAAGCACTTTGACACTATTTCCACATTCACCCATTCACACACACATTCACACACTGATGGCGGGAGCTGCCATGCAAGGCCCTAACCACGACCCATCAGGAGCAAGGGTGAAGTGTCTTGCTCAAGGACACAATGGACGTGACGAGGTTGATAGAAGGTGGGGATTGAACCAGGAACCCTATGTTGCTGGCACGGCCACTCTCCCAACAGCGCCACGCCGTCCCAGTCTATACATATATATGTGTTCGTATTCTATTAATATAATGGATATAAGCATATAGCATACAGCATATAACCCCAATTTTTGAGACTTTGCATTGGCTCCCTATTCATTTTAGGATTGATTTTAAAATGTTGCTGTTTGGTTTTAAAGCTTTGCATGGACTGGCACCTCTTTATATCTCGGACCTCATCCAAATTTACACTCCTGCGTGCGCTCTGAGGACAGAGAGCCAGCTCCAGCTTGTGGTGCCCAAGACGAGACTTAAAACCAGGGGAGACTCTGTGGTCGGCCCAAAGCTCTGGAACACTCTGCCCCTCCATGTTGGAACTGCTCCCACAGTGGAGTGTTTTAAGTCTCGTCTTAAGACCCACTTTTATTCTCTGGCTTTTTACACAACATGAGTTGTGTGGTCCTCTGTGTTTTTAAATTTGTATTTCTATTTATTGTTTTAATTGGTTTTACCCTTTAAAATGGTTTTTAATCATATGTATTTTTATATTGTTTTTATATTTATTTATTTTGTTTTTATTCAGTCATTGGTGGAGCTAAAAATAGCATTTGAATCTTGTTTTTAATATTTCTGTGCAGCACTTTGGAAACATTTTTGTTGTTTAAATGTGCTATATAAATAAAGTGGATTGGATTGGATATAATTAATAAGTAATTAATTACATTAACTCCTACCTTTGTTTACTTCCGTGACGACCTACTTAAAGTTTTGTAATCAATCAGAAATATCAAGCAGCTAAAATGTGCCAAACATGGATAAGTGTGGAGAGAGTGTTTCCCATTTTCCCATTTTGCATGTAATGGATTTAAATGGGTGTCATTAGAACATTTTTTATGATGCTTGGACATTTTATATAATATTTACAAAGTTCAGTGAGCAGGTTGTGTTATGTGTGACCATGTGTGTTGACTTTTTGTGTTGGTTGCATTTTTTTTGCACCATGACTAGGGAAGGTTGTTTGAATTGAGTCATATGAGTAAATGTTGTGCTAGTATTTTTTTTTTTTTCAACGTTCAATTCATGATCATTGACTTGTAGATATTGTCTAAAAAATGGCCGCAGATGATTAACATTCAAGTTTGACAGACATGTAAAAATAATCTGTAGACACCCTGCGGTCTGATTCCTAATTAAACTCATGACGCAGTCGCTCATGCACACCACCAGTGATGTGGAGCACATACAATAAAAAAGCTTGCGTTCATCAACTTATGAAAACTATTGTGTCCTCTTAATGTTTTACTTGATTATTTATTTGCATACAATGTACAATACCACATGTTATACACAGAAGTTTTAAAGGCCTACTGAAACCCACTACTACCGACCACGCAGTCTGATAGTTTATATATCAATGATGAAATCTTAACATTATAACACATGCCAATACGGCCGGGTTAACTTATAAAGTGACATTTTAAATTTGCCGCTAAACTTCCGGTTCGAAACGCCTCTGAGGATGACGTATGCGCGTGACGTAGACCGGCGAACACGGGTATGCCTTCCACATTGAAGCCAATACGAAAAAGCTCTGTTTTCATTTCATAATTCCACAGTATTCTGGACATCTGTGTTCGTGAATCTGTTGCAATCATGTTCATTGCATTATGGAGAAGGAAGCTGAGCAAGCAAAGAAGAAAGTTGTCGGTGCGAAATGGACGTATTTTTCGAACGTAGTCAGCAACAACAGTACACAGCCGGCGCTTCTTTGTTTACATTCCCGAAAGATGCAGTCAAGATGGAAGAACTCGGATAACAGAGACTCTAACCAGGAGGACTTTTGACTTCGATACACAGACGCCTGTAGAGAACTGGGACAACACAGACTCTTACCAGGATTACTTTGATTTGGATGACAAAGACGCAGACGTGCTACTGTGAGTATGCAGCTTTGGCTTCTAAACATTTGATCGCTTGACCGTATGTGCGCAACTTTTTTTTGCGTATGTACGTAACTGTTTTAAAATATATAAGCTTTATGAACCTTGGGTTAGGTGAACGGTCTTTTGGGCTGAGTGATTGTGTGTGTTGATCAGGTGTTTGAATTGTATTGGCGTGTTCTATGGAGCTAGGAGCTAGCAGAGGAGCTAGGAGCTAGCGTAACAAACACGCAGGTGTTTTTATGCAGGATTAATTTGTGGCATATTAAATATAAGGCTGGTTGTGTTGTGGCTAATAGAGTATATATATGTCTTGTGTTTATTTACTGTTGTAGTCATTCCCAGCTGAATATCAGGTCACCCCCGGCTCTCACAGCATCTTCCCTATCTGAATAGCTTCAACTCCCCACTAGTCCTTCACTTGCACTTTACTCATCCACAAATCTTTCATCCTCGCTCAAATTAATGGGGAAATTGTCGCTTTCTCGGTCCGAATCTCTCTCACTTCATGCGGCCATCATTGTAAACAATAGGGGAACTTTGCGTATATGTTCAACTGACTACGTCACGCTACTTCCGGTAGGGGCAAGCCTTTTTTTTATCAGATACCAAAAGTTGCAATCTTTATCGTCGTTGTTCTATACTAAATCCTTTCAGCAAAAATATAGCAATATCGCGAAATGATCAAGTATGACACATAGAATAGATCTGCTATCCCCGTTTAAATAAAAAAAATTCATTTCAGTAGGCCTTTAAGTTTGCACTTTATTAATCTCAATGTTGGAGAATATCATTTTTTTGCATGCAATGTGCAATGCTACATTTTTTTTAACAGAATTATTTTATTCAAAACTGAAATATTGCCTCCCTGAGGAAGCTCTTAATTTAGTTCTTTTAAAATAATAAAAAGTAAAATGTATATGTGGTCTAAAACTAACAACATTATACAAATTAGAATGTTGCTAAAGGTAAGAAGCAGTGTATGCAGTGTCATTTCAAACTACTAGTTTTTGATCAACTAAAACAGAAATTGTTTAGAATAATCTGTCATTTGTATTCATTGGTTTCTTTAAAAGGTAGGATAAAATAAATCGGACAAAATCATGAATCTTTAGGTCATATATCGCACAGGCCTAGTTGATTGACATGTAAACATAAACATTGGTATTGCTTGTAGATACAAACGTTTATCGTCCGAAAGAGAATATGAACCCTAATCCAAATACAGTGGCGGGCCATGCGTTTCCCACCTAGGCCTTCAGTGATGTCGGACTTCAAAAATTACCTCTCAAAATACCATAATTGATGTCACCACATGACGATTGCTGGAGAAATACTATACAGAAACACATTCACGCACTACTGTGAATTCAATCACATCAACAGTGTACAAAACGGGTTATTGTCTGGCGCATTTAAAAAACAATTAAAACGTATAAGCAATTAAAACATATCTTAAAATTGCAAAAAAAATTAAAAAGTGAAAAAATTTAATATTTGAACTCACAATTTATAGAACCTATTCGACTACTCCAGCTCTCACTGGATCGGTTCGCAGCCGAGTGTGAAGCGACTGGGATGAGAATCAGCACCTCCAAGTCTGAGTCCATGGTTCTCGCCCGGAAAAGGGTGGAGTGCCATCTCCGGGTTGGGGAGGAGACCCTGCCCCAAGTGGAGGAGTTCAAGTACCTAGGAGTCTTGTTCACGAGTGAGGGAAAAGTGGATCGTGAGATCGACAGGCGAATCGGTGCGGCGTCTTCAGTAATGCGGACGCTGTATAGGTCCGTTGTGGTGAAGAAGGAGCTGAGCCGGAAGGCAAAGCTCTCAATTTACCGGTCGATCTGCGTTCCCATCCTCACCTATGGTCATGAGCTTTGGGTCATGACCGAAAGGACAAGATCACGGGTACAGGCGGCCGAAATGAGTTTCCTCCGCCGGGTGGCGGGGCTCTCCCTTAGAGATAGGGTGAGAAGCTCTGCCATCCGGGGGGAGCTCAAAGTAAAGCCGCTGCTCCTCCACATCGAGAGGAGCTAGATGAGGTGGTTCGGGCATCTGGTCAGGATGCCACCCGAACGCCTCCCTCGGGAGGTGTTTAGGGCACGTCCAACCGGTAGGAGGCCACGGGGAAGACCCAGGACACGTTGGGAAGACTATGTCTCCCGGCTGGCCTGGGAACGCCTCGGGATCCCCCGGGAGGAGCTGGACGAAGTGGCTGGGGAGAGGAATATCTGGGCTTCCCTGCTTAGGCTGCTGCCCCCGCGACCCGACCTCGGATAAGCGGAAGAAGATGGATGGATGGATGGATGGATGGATGGATTCAACGCCGTATAAGCCACTTGTACCCCACGTTGTCGACTTATTCGAATGGAAATGGCAAGTATTTCCCTATTTCATCGCCAGAACAGCTGTGCTAGGTTCCGGGGTTGGCCGACATCGTCTCACAAGATGTAGTTTTTCTTTAAATATCCTTCTTGAAAATGGCCTTGCAAATATATATCTGCCACCTAATCAACATTTTGTTCTCCTTCTCTGCTATCCCGGTCTGGCTATGGCGCAACACTTCCCGCTTCCTGCTAAATTGAATCTTGTGAATGGATACTCACTTTAAGATTGACAAGTGACTATCCAATCCCAGTCTCGTTAACATCAGGCTACTTAGATAGGCTACTGTCAACAACTTGTGATCTGATTGGCTATCGCAACTGTCTATCAACTGTATGTGTTCTCAAATTCATCCGCTAGCGGTCCCAATGGGTATCCAATCACAGGTCGCGTAAATGTCCCGTTCAAAGTGACGCCATTTAGAGGGCCTTACTGACAACAACTCATGATCTGATTGGCTATCGCAACTGGCTATCAACTGTATGTGTCCGTTCACTTACAGTGCACGGACGCCCGCATTGTTGTTTCTGAAGGCCTTGGGCAGATTTGGTACAGCATGGCAACATAAGCTAGCTGAATTCTGATTGGAAACAAACTCAAACTAAAAACAACAGCACTGGAACGAGAATAATATGACATGAAAATAATATTAATACTTTTAGATATTTAGGGAAAGTAAATTAAAAAATTATTTTATCTTTAATTATGATCATGATTTCTGGTTATGTTAGGCCAGCCGATAATGCCTTGCCGGTCCTGACAGCACACCACTGTCCAAATATTGTGTACATGTAAACGTAGTTACTGTTAGCAAACAAAGTTAGCTTTAAAGGGGAACTGCATTTTTGAGGAGTTTTGCCTGTCAGTCACAATCATTATGAAAGACACGAAAGGATGTATTTTTATTTTTTTTATATTCAACTTGTAAATAAACGTAAATAAAAGTCTGCTTAAAACGAAGCCAACAAAGACCTCTATTCCGCCCATGAAACACAATAAAAAAATATCCAAAAAGCGCCAACAATACTCCATTTACATTTGATGACATGAATATTAACCAAGTATTAGTGATATTGTTATTACACGCGCTAATGCAGACAAACTATTTATAGTATATGATCACTAGCGCATGTGCCTATGTTTACATCGAGTGGTAAGCTGCTTCCTCTGCTCGTGAAAGTTTTTTGTAGATCATAAATCATGCCTCTCACCTGGATAGTAGAAGGATGAGGACGTATTCCGACATGTTGGTACACTTTGACAGCCATTTTAGACCCAGAAATGGCGAGAACGACACGAAAACAGGCTTTGTTCCACCACCCCTTTAGTCGTGAGTCATTCTTCATCTAAAACGAGAATATAACAAGATTCTATCAGTCGGCATCTTAATGACAGCAGACTTTGCACAGTAAGTGATGTTTTATTATGCCACGTGCACATAGATTTTAGAATTTTTTTTTTTTAACATTATAATACCTTATTGGGGTGCGTCAAAACCATGAAATGTCGTTATAAACTTTGTAACATGAGATGTCTGTATGTTGATTGACATATAAACATAAACATTCATATTGCTTGTACATGCCAACATGTCTCGTCCTAAAGAATATTGTGTACACAAAAACATAGTCACCGTTAGCAAAAAAAGCTAGCCTTAAAGTTGAGCTGCACATTTAAAAAATGTTGCCTATCGTTCACAATCATTATGAAAGACATGATGAAGGATGTTTTTTTTTTAATGCATTCTAACTCGTAGATAAATGTAACTAAAAGTCAGCTTACAGCGGAGCCAATGAGAGGTCCTCTATTCTGCCCATAAAGCCCAATAAAAAAACATTCAAAAAGCGCCAACAATACTCCATTCACATTTGGTGACTTGAATATTAACCAAGTATTAGTGATATTGTTATTATAATTGCTAACGCAGACAAACTATTTATAGTATATGATCACTAGCGTGTGTGCCTATGTTTACATCGAGTGGTAAGCTGCTTCTTCAAATCGTGCCTCTCACCTGAAAAATAGATGGCTGAGAATATAATCCGACAAGTTGGGACACTTTGACAACCATTTTAGACCCGGAAATGGCGATAACAACACGAAAAGACGCTTCATTCACAAGGATTATGAGTCATTCTTCATCTAAAACGGGAATATAACAAGAGTCTATCAGTCGGCATCCTAAGGACAGCAGACCTTGCACAGTAAGTGATGTTTTCTTATGTTTGTTGTAGGGTTGTACGGTATACCGGTATTAGCATAGTACCGCGATACTAATGAATCATTTTCGGTACTATAGCGCCTCTGAAAACTACCGGTTGCCCCCCCAACCCCCGCACCTCGCGTCGTCACGTTGTGTCATTGCTGGTTTACGAGCAGACGAGCATGTTCGGCAGCGCACAATCACGGAGTATTACAAGCAGACACAGTGTGTAGACAGAAAAGGGAGAACGGACGTCTATCCATCCATTTTCTACCGCTTATTCCCTTCGGGGTCCCGGGGGGGCGCTAGAGCCTATCTCAGCTACAATCGGGCGGAAGGCAGGGTACACCCTGGACAAGTCGCCACCTCATCGCAGGGCGAGAACGGACGTATTTTGCCTTAAAAACTAACGATAAAGGTGAAGTTATAACACTGACACGCCCTCAGGAAGAGGTGCTTTAAGACATGGCTAGCTAACTAGCGACTAAAGTCCAGCCCCAGTCTGCAGTGTTTTAGCAACTTCTAAATCAGTAATCCTCGCCTCCATGGCGACAAATAAAGTAAGTTTCTTACAAGTATCATCCCTGCAGGACGAGGAATAGCTAAACATGCTTCACTACACACCGTAGCTCACCGGCATCAAAATGTAAACAAACTCCATTGGTGGATCTACACCTATCAGCCACTGTAATGATACCAAGTACAGTAGCGTTTCTAGTCGATACTACTATGATTACGTCGATATTTTTTGGCATCACATCTTCTTTTGTTTTTTTAAAATGTATATTCTGTTTATGAACTTAAGAAATATGTCCCTGGACACATGAGGACTTTGAATATGACCAATATATAATCCTGTAACTACTTGGTATCGGATTGCTACCCAAATTTGTGGTATCATCCAAAACTAATGTAAAGTATCATACAAAAGAAGAAGAAGTGATTATTATATTTTAACAGAAGTGTAGATAGAACATGTCAAAAGAGAAAGTAAGCAGATATTAACAGTAAATGAACAAGTAGATTAATCATTAATTTTGTACCACTTGTCCTTAATCATTTTGACAAAATAATAGAATCTGTGTTGGCCCTGCGATGAGATGGCGACTTGTCCAGGGTGTACCCCGCCTTCCGCCCGATTGTAGCTGAGATAGGCTCCAGCGCCCACCGCGACCCTGAAGGGAATAAGCGGTAGAAAATGGATGGATGGATGGATAAATGACACAATATGTTACTGCATATGTCAGCAGCTAAATTAGGAGTTTTTAATGGTTTACTTACTACTAAAAGACAAGTTGTCTTGTATGTTCAATATTTTATTTAAGAATAAACTTGCAATAAGAAACATATGTTTAATGTACCCTAAGATTTTTTGGTAAAATAAAGCCAATAATGCAATTTTTTGTGGTTCCAATAATGCAATTTTTTGTGGTCTCCTTTATTTAGAAAAGTACCGAAGAGTACCAAAAAGTATCGAAATAATGTTGGTACCGCTACCGGTACCAAAATATTGGTATGGGGACAACACTAGTTTGTTGGCTCTCATGAAGTCTGCAGTCAGCAGAAATGTGAGCATGAAATGGCAGCTGCCTTACAAACGTATGTACGCTCTCACTCAAAGCTTGTGACCGTGGCGATCACTCGGATATAAATCAACAACGTTGGACTATCAAACACGGCTAGACTAGATGGGTGGACTTTTTCTTGTTGTTTGTTTTCTTGCTGCCCGTCTGAGTGAGCCAAGATGACTGCTGGAGCATCAAGTTGCCTCCACAAAGAGGGCTTTAAACTGCATGTACACGGCAGCAAATCAACTTACGGCCTCATGTCAGTAAACAGTTACACACACACACACACACACACACACACACACACACACACACACACACACACACACACACACACACACACACACACACACACAACGCCCTCCCATTAGTGCTGAATGTCCTTGTCCGATTAGGGCGATCAATGAGACTGTAGCGAGGAGGGAGGAAGAGGAGGATGAGGAAGGTTAAGAAGGAGAACCAAGGGATGAGTCTGTGTAGGGAGGGGGTGGGCCGGCAGCTCCTCCCATAATTAAGTTATCCAGCAGTGCTGGAGGTCCGTGTTTACAGCTTGCTCGCACTCTCCACTCGGCGGACGGACGGCAGAGAGAGCGCTCACTCTTTTCTCGCAAGTCATCTTTGGGTACCACCGGAGCCGAGGACATCCCCGCCATCCCTCCATCGGTCCCGCCTCGGCAGGCCTATAGGAGCCGGGCTTCGCCATCATGTGCGACTGTTTCCACCTGGCCTTCCCGAACTGGCACGCCGCCCCTTCAGGGACAGGTGACCATCCCTTCCTTTAAACCCTTTATGTCCGTCTGACTGACTTTGTGTGAGCTGAGCAACTCGCTGACTCAGCAGTTGTCATGCAGCAGTGGCCGCGTGTGCGTGTGTGTGTGTGTGTGTGTGTGTGTGTGAGGGGAGCGGTGCTGATGCTGACCTGCAGTGAGCGCTGGGTGTGTCGTCTGCAGAGATGTCATCATCTTTAACGTTACCCATGAGGACCTCCTGTGGCAGCCCAGCAGCGACAGGACAGTAAAGACTGTGGCAGGACATAAAAAAAAAAAGATGATGTCGTGCTTAAAGCTGCGGGTCAAATGTGGAATAGAATAAAAGAGCTGCCACCTGTAACATCACTTTTCCCGATACTTGAGAACAATGTCCCTGCATTCTTTACGCTGCAGTGCTGACTTCCTCATGATGCGTCACATTATTTTCCCCCTTCAGGGCTATTAAACGCTGCGTTCAAGTGAGTTGGACGGACGGGGGGGAGGGGAGGGGTGGGGGTTCTTCCAGCCTTATTTCTAAAAGAACATCACGTGTGCCAGCATGGTCAAGTCGAGGTCAAAGTCGGATTCTGCTTGGATGAGTCCTGTTCACGTCGTTGACGGTCTTGATTCTGCACAAATATTAGATTTTACTTGCAAGTTGCGATTGGTGTGATTCATTAACACTACAACTCCCAGCAGGCAGCCAAAAGGCTGTTAGTTTAAAATCTACCATTCAACGACCGACAATTAGCCACCGTTCTTTAGTAAATGCAGCCATTACATTGGAATGGGGTGGACCACTCAAATGCTCAGATTAGGAGGCGGGGCATGCTTGAATAAATGGACGCTTCAGACATCTACTGAGAGTTCTCCTGTGGCTGTAGGACTGTAGGTAATATTAGCTGTAAATATATCTGATATAGGCTCCAGCACCCCCCGCGACCCCAAAAGGGACAAGCGGTAGAAAATGAATGGATGGATGATTAGAAATACTATTTCTTATGTAGTCCATATATTTAAGTGTCCTTTTACAAAAGTGCCATTGAATTTTTTGTTTAAACTTTTTTTTATGTGTTTTTGTTTCTGTAAAATGTTCTTTATAAAGTATTCCTACAGTAAAAAAAATGTTGTGCCATTAAAAAAATTTTTTTAGAAATTACTAACCTTTTTGTGTAAAAAAGACATTTTGTCCACAATGGTTTTACTTTGATCATGTAAAATGGCATACATGTTATTGTAAAATATTAGTTTTCGTCTCAAAATATTTATACAGTGCATAATTCTTGTGCAATGGGATTTTTTTCTTACACAATATTACTTTTTTTTCTGAAAAATACTTTCATAATATATTTGACTTAAATTTTGTAAAATTCCATAATTTTGTCTGTAAAATAAAACATTTTCTCAGACTATTCTTAAAAATGATTGTATGAAAACTTTTTCTCCCAATATTGCAACTTTTTTCTATAAATACATCTTACTTTTTTTCCTAAATATATTCAACTTTAATCATGTAAAATGTCATAACTTTTTCCTAAAATATTCTAAAAAAAAATTCTTAAAATAGGTATACACAATTCTTGGCAAATTCTTCAATTTTATTAAAAAAAACATACTTTTTCTGAAAATATTTGACATTAATCCTGTAAAATGGCATATGTTTTTCTAGTAACATTTTTAATTTCATCTCAAAATATTTCAACATAATTATTTTATGTTTTATTTAACAGTTTTCATCACAAAATTTCTCTAAAAAAAAGACTTTCATAATGTAATTTAAAAACATTTTGTCTTGTAAAAAAAAAAAAATTCTCAGAATATTCCTAAAAATTCTCTCACAATATTGCAAGGTTTTTCGAAAACAAATGTGACTTTTTTCAAAATATATTTGACTTTAATAATGTAAAATGGCATTCATTGTTCTTAAATTTTTAAAAACTTCTTAAAATATTTTTTTCTTAAAATATTTCTACACATTTCTTGTAAAAAACATTTTTCTCAAAATATTGCATTTTTCTGAAAAAACAAAACAAAACATTTTTTACAATATATTTGACTTTAATCTTGTAAAATGGCATCATTTACTTTTAGTAAAATATTAACTTTTCTCTCAAACTACGCCGACATAATTCTTGTAAAAAAAACAACTTTTTCAACATAACATTAACTTTTTGGTGAGAAAAAAAAAAGATTTTTTTCTCCACAATATTTTAATCAAGTAAAATGGCATAAATTATCTTGTAAAATACAAAATGTTGTCACAGAATATTCTTACTTGTACAATGACATATTTTTTCTCACAACATTACTAACTTTTTTGTAAAAAACAAAAAATACTTTTCTAAAATACATTTGCTTTTTATATTGTGAAATGGCACATAAATTTTTCTTTAAAAAATTCAAACTTTAAATGTACTTTTATCCCTGTGGTTGATTTACAATCGTTTCCACCTTCTATGAAGGTTAACCTCCTTGACATAGACTCAATTCTAGCGTTCATGAGGGTTGATAGTCAAGAAATAGGGATAAAAAGCGTGGCTAAAATTGATGGCCGTTTATCCTCTCTGACCTTCTTATGATGTTAATTTTGTTTACTTCCAAGGCGTGGGAAGCAAATTGAAGTCAGCAAAGTTAACTAAAAAGTGAGGTTACTCTAATCCGACTCTAACTAGTGAGCACACAGCAGTGTCAGGTACAGTCATGGTCAAAAGTTTACTTACACTTGTAAAGAACATAATGTCATGGCTGTCTTGATTTTCCAATAATTTCTACAACTCTGATTTTTTTGTGATAGAGTGATTGGAGCACATACTTGTTGGTCACAAAAAACATTCATGAAGTTTGGTTCTTTTATGAATTTATTATGGGTCTACTGAAAATGTGAGCAAATGTGCTGGGTCAAAAGTATACATACAGCAATGTTAATATTTGCTTACATGTCCCTTGGCAAGTTTCACTGCAATAAGGCGTTTTTGGTAGCCATCCACAAGCTTCTGATTGAATTTTTGACCACTCCTCTT
Source organism: Entelurus aequoreus (assembly GCF_033978785.1). Taxonomy (NCBI): domain Eukaryota; kingdom Metazoa; phylum Chordata; class Actinopteri; order Syngnathiformes; family Syngnathidae; genus Entelurus; species Entelurus aequoreus. The sequence goes on along the minus strand of NC_084753.1, from coordinate 31,285,610 downwards.
GACAAAATTGGTGCAGTTCAGCTAAATTTGTTGGTTTTCTGATATGGACTTGTTTCTTCAGCATTGTCCACATGTTTAAGTCAGGACTTTGGGAAGGCCATTCTAAAACCTTAATTCTAGCCTGATTTAGCCATTCCTTTACCACTTTTGACGTGTGTTTGGGGTCATTGTCCTGTTAGAACACCCAATTGTGCCTAAGACCCAACCTCCGGGCTGATGATTTTAGGTTGTCCTGAAGAATTTGGAGGTATTCCTCCTTTTTCATTGTCCCATTTACTCTTTGTAAAGCACCAGTTCCATTGACAGCACAAAGATAAGACCTTCTGCAGGAAAGTTCTGTGGTCAGATGATATTCTTGTACAATGTACCAGCATAGCTTTGAGGTTATTTCCAACCCTGCCCTCCAACGACCAGACCGGACTAAGCGAGTGAGAAAGACCTGTTGAAGACTGAAGATGCGAAAAATGCTGGTTTTGCATCTTGGGACTGCGGGACATTCGCGGTCAAAGACAAATTGTTAGGAGTTTGTATTGCCCTTTGCAAGTGAGCAAAACAACTGTTTTGTTCTGCAAAGGAACGGACGTCTAGACTTCAATAAGTTCATCTATCTCCAAGTGCTTGAATGTCTCAAAAGTTTCAAACAATTCTAGCGTCTTTGATCATCCAAAAACCGTAATGTGGCTCACCGCTAAACAGTACACCTTTCCAGACCCATGCTGGCTGCACATATTTTAACAAAGTTTAGTGGCACGTATAATTAATCCTGCTAAGTAACAAATAGTCAGGAATGAAAGCATTTGGCCTCTGGAGAGTTAACAATGAATTATCAACATAATACTATGTTTCATCGATTTGCTTTCAACCAGATTATTTTAAAGGGGACATTTCCTTGTTGTCTAGATCAGGGGTTCTCAACCTTTTTGAACTTGGGGCCCAACTTTTTCACTACAGAGGTGCCCGGCGCCCACTCAAAGATCACCACTGAATTAGTCATTTTACCCTTGATTCGAATCATATTCAATGATTACTGTATATCTTACCTACTTACAGTTTACAACCTTGTCAAATTATATGAAACCATTTGTCAATCACAAAGACTAGTATTTATTTAACACATAAACCTTAAGCTTAGGTCAGGCTGATTAGAAAAATATGTACTAACTAAATACACTGCATAAGAAGGGACTCATAAATAACTGATAAAAATTAAATGTATATGAGATTATGTCGTGCTAAAATAAATAAACTAAATGAATAATGACTAGCGCACTCAAGCACATTCAAATATTAAGACTGAATTAAAAATCTTACTCTTGAGTTTAAAACTGATGAAAACTACATTTACATACAATTACCTTTAAAATTATAATTCTAACTGAATTAATAAGAAACCATAATACTATATGTGTTTCTTAAATAAACTATCAATAAAATTTAAGTGCAAATGACAATACAGCTTTACCGCTTTAGTCATAATTTTTGCGCTTAAGAAACTTATTTTTGTTTGATATTGTCATTACGGCCACAAGTGGTGGAAAAGTGTATTACAATTGAGTACCACTGTGGCCCGTACGGACCACAGCTGAGAAACAAATATTTTTAACGGTTAGGAAAAACTGGTCTAGATAATCCATCTATACATTTTATTTTACCGCTTCCTCACCAGGGTCACGGGTAAGATAGAGCCTATCCCAGCTGACTTCGGGCGAGAGGCGGGTTACACCCTAGACTTGTCGCCAGTCAATTTTAGGGCGCGTATAGAGAAACAACCATTCACACTCACATTCATACCGATTAACAATTTACAGTTTTCAATTAACGGTCGAGCAGCCGGCCAGAAACCTGAGGGTTCCTGGTTCGAATCCAGCTTCTGCCATCCTAGTCACTGCTGTTGAGTCCTTGGGCAAGACACTACACCCACCTTTCTGCCAGTGCCATCAACACTGGTGTAAATGTATATTTACTAGCGTTACACATACAACCGCTTTTACACGCAAATAACCGGTAAGGACACTGATAAATTGTGACTTACAGCTTTCTCTTGGGGTTCTTCTACAAGACCAAGTCTTTCAGTAGCTCCTAATACAACTTTGTACGTGTCAATGTTGACAAAACAGTGCAGTGCAAAACGTCAGGACCAAATAAGCACAGAAGTATTTTTCTTTTGTAGACATCAGAGCAGGCGGGAGGGCACGAAACGGAAGGCTTCCGCCAACAGTCTCGGCTCAGCCTGATGCAGAGTAGGAGGGGTAGCAAGCTACCATGGGCCAGGCATTAAAAACTGCATGCAAACTCCATTCAAATGAATTAACCTTTCTGACGCTTTGTCATTGTTTAACATTTGTATCCATAAGAGAACAATCTTTAAAGGAAACAGCTCTCAAATAGTAAAACACTAGAAGCTAAAATAATTCAAAGGATGTCAAATCAAAGACAAATAAATACTGTAACTAAACTGCACAGCTGTGTAGGTGCCTTCAAAATTGATTTAAACCAGGGGTGTCCAAACCTTTTGACTTGGGGGCCGCATTGGCCTAAAAAAATGCGGCCAGGGGCCAATATGTATATATGTATATACATATGTGTGTATGTATATATGTGTATATGTATGTATATATGTATATGTATGTATTATTGTTTATGTATATATGTGTATATATAAATATATATAAGTATGTATGTGTGTGTACAATGTACATATTTGTGTATATATACATGTGTACATATTTTATTGATATAATGTAGCTGAGATAGGCTCCAGCGCCCCCCGCGACCCCGAAGGGAATAAGCGGTAGAAAATGGATGGATGGATGAATAATTAATATAATTGGATATTAAGAGTATGTGAAAGTTCGACTCCTACCTTGTTTACTTCTGTGACGACCTCCTAAAATGTTTGTAATCAATCAGAAATATCAAACAGCTGAAATGCGTCAAACATGGATAAGTGTTGAGAGAGTGTTTTGCATTTTTCCCATCATGCATTGTAATCGATTTAAATGGGTGTAGTATAAAAATGCTTATGGTGATTGGACGTTTTTTTTAAAAAATATCCACAAAGTTCAGTGAGCCGGGTGTGTTGTGTGTGACAATGTATGTTGACTTTTGGTGTTGATTGAATTTTTTTGAGCCATGAGTAGGGAAGGTTGTTTGGATTAGGTCATGTAAGTAAATGCTGAGCTGTATTTTCTTTAACGCACAATTCATGGTCTTTTATCTGATTTCTTTACGTTGTCCACAAGATGGCGGAACATTTGTAGCAATCAGATTGTCAGATATTCAAAATTAATTTGGAAACACCCCGTGGTCCAGATTCTTTATCAAACCCATGATGTCTCACGGGTCAAACTGAAGACGTTGGTGGTCCGCACTTAGGACGCGGAACGTAGTTTGGATACCCCTGATTTAAACTTTTGTCAGCATAATGCGGTCCAACTGTAACAGAGCTCAGGAAATGTTTGTTTTGCTCGTCTCATGACATCTGGTGAATAAAGGCAGATGAAAATGTGAAATTTGAGGATTATATTGCATAAATTGTGGTTCGTTTTCAGGGGATGAATATATTGAAAGCACGAGACTTTGCGGTCGCATGTTCAAATCATGCAGAAAATCTAATTGTGTTTCTTGGCTTCCACTTTATTATAATTTAGATGCAAACAAACTTAGCCGCAGTAAAGGGAACTTGTGTCCAAAGATTGAGAAGAATTCACATCCAAGAGCTCAAATAAACAGCTGTACGACTTTTGATTAGTTTAGTCTTGGACACAACACAGTCTAGTTATGTCAGTGAACCGGGGACAGCTAACGCAATCAGACAGGAAACTATATTTTAATTACTTTATGTTTTGTTTTGGCAAGGCACGATGAGTACAATCAGCAGTAACACAAACGCAGACCTTTGAGTGTCAGGGCATTGTGCTAAAGATAAGGCAACGTGATCAGAAGCACTTGAGCAGCTAGGGAGGAGCCACACCCTGCGCGTGCAGTGCTGCAGTCGCAACCTACGAGGAATCATGCAGCAGCTGCTGCGTCTAAAAGGCTGCCTTAGCCCTTCTATACAGGTGCATCTTACATCATCAGAAGATAATGAAAAAGTTCAAAAATGTTTGTGGGAAAATTAATAGATAGTTTAGATGCATTATACATACATTACAACATTCCAAGCATTTAATTCTTATCATGTTGATGATTATGGTTTACAGATAATAAAAACAACAATTTTAGTGTCTCAGAAAATGTGAATACTACATAAAATCCTTTTTTGTTATAAATGTCTGAAGTGTATGCTGATTTCTATGCACCCATTGTTTGGGTGGGTCTCTTTTTGCATGAATTACTGCAGTGTGGCACAAGGGCCATCTGCCTGTGGCACTCTGCGGATGAAATGTCTGTATTTTGGGGTCTGGTGTGTCTCATCTAGGCTTGTCCCAATACCAAAATATATTTCGATACTTTTCTAAACAAAGGGGACCACAAAAAAATGGCACTATTGGCTTTATTTTAACAAAAAATCTTACGGTACATTAAACATATGTTTCTTATAGCAATTAAAGAACAATTTTGGCCTTAAACAAAATAGTGAACATACTATACAAATTGTCTTTGAGTAGTAAGTAAACAAACAAAGGCTCCAAATTTGTCTGCTGACGTATGCAGTAACATATTGTGTCATTTCTCATTCTATTATTTTGTCAAAATTATGAGGGACAAGCGGTAGGAAATGGATGGATGGAAGCTGTAAAAATGGATTATTAATCCACTTGTTCATTTACTGTTAATATCTGGTTAAATATATCAAAATGTAATCTACACTTCTGTTCAAATGTAATAATCACTTATTCTTCTGTTGTTTGGATACTTTACATTAGTTTTGAATGATACCACAAATTTAGGTATCGATCCGATACCAAGTAGTTACAGGATCATACATTGGTCATATTCAAAGTCCTCATGTGTCCAGGGACGTATTTCCAGAGTTTATAAACATAATATGAATTTTTTTAAAAAGGAAAAAAGATTTTGCGACGATAAAAAAATATCGATGTAATCATAGTAGTATCGACTAGATACGCTATTGCACTTGGTATCACTACAGTGGATGTTAGGTGTAGAGTCACCCATGGCATTTGTTTACGTTCAGGAACGCTATCTATTGTTAGCGGTGACGCCGGTAAGCTATCATATCCTCCTACGGCAGGGGTCAGGAACCTTTTTGGCTGAGAGCCATGTAAGCCAAATATTTCAAAATGTATTTCCGTGAGAGCCATATAATATTTTTTAACACTGAATACAACTAAATGCGTGCATTTTTAAGTAAGACCAACATTTCTAGAGTATAATAAGTCTCTTATTCTTTTTAATAACATTGTTATTCTAAAGCTAACCAATAATAAATAAAATACTTCTTACCATTAATTCGACTTCTTGAACAGGTGCGATAGAAAACGGATGGATGGATTAAAATGCATGAGAATGTTTTATAATTTGAACGTTATTTTTAACACTGTGATTACCAGCGGAATTATTCACTACTTATCGTGTTAAGCAATGTCGGCTGAGATTTATATGAGAGCCAGATGCAGTCATCAAAAGAGCCACATCTGGCTCGAGAGCCATAGGTTCCCTACCCCTGTCCTACGGTGTGTAGTGGAGCATATTTAGCTATTCCTCGTCCTGCAGGGATGATACTTGTAAGAAATGTACTTTATTCGTCGCCATGGAGGCGGGCATTAATAATTTAGAAGTAGCTAAATCACTGCCAACTGCGGATGGATGTTAGCTGCTAGATAGCTAGCCATGTTTTAAAGCACCTCTTCCTGAGGGCGTTTCAGTGTTGTAGCTTCACCTTTATCTTTAGTTTTTAGGCCAAAATGCGTCCATTCTCCCTTTTCTCTCTACACACTGTGTCTGCTTTAAGTACTCTGTGATATTTTGCGCAGCAGAACATGCTCCTCTGCTTGTAAAACCAGCAATGTCATGAAGTGACGACGCCCCGTCATGCCCATTAAAAAAGACAAAAAAAAAGAAGAAGGGGGAATCGATACTTTTCAAACAGAGTATAGTACCGTTTTTGATTCATTAGTATTGCGATACTATCCTAGTACCGGTATACTGACAACCCTAGTCTCATCTACAATGCCCCATAGATTTTCTATGCGTTCAAGTCAGGCAAGTTTGCTGGCCAATCAAGCACGATAAGACTGTGGTCTTTGAACCAGCTTTTGGTACCTTCAGAAGAGTGGGCAGGTGCAAAGGGAAAATGGAATCAGTATCTCCTTTAAGCTTGTCAACAGATTGAAAAGTTGAGGGCTTGATCTACTAAAGGTCTGCGTGTATTAAAACATTGATAGCGCACGGAAAGTTGATCTACTAAGCTCATGCACAGAGGACTGTGTCTCTTAAGTGAGCATAATAAGGACAGTCCATTTAGCGAGTCTGTCTTCATGAGTGTGCAGAATATATGCTCATCATCATAACGCCCACAATACTGGGAGGAGAAGATGCGAATATGACTATTTAGCAAACCCAGCGGGATTTATCAAGACTAAAACTGTTTTGCGGGAGCTGTTTTGCGTCTATATGTGCGTGTAAACTGGCAGTTGCGCAGAAATAACGGTGAGAAAGGAGGAGGTCGCGTTGCAGCTCCTTCCCACGTACGCTTGTCACTATATATAGACTGTCAAAAATAAGAATAATATTCAGCAATATCATTTTATAATTGTATAGCTGCTAGATGACTTAAAGGCCTACTGAAATGAATATTTTTTATTTAAACGGGAATAGCAGATCCATTCTATGTGTCATACTTGATCATTTCGCGATATTGCCATATTTTTGCTGAAAGGATTTGGTAGAGAAAATCGACGATAAAGGTCGCAACTTTTGCTCGCTGATAAAAAAAAACCTTGCCCCTACCGGAAGTAGCGTGACGTCACAAGCGGTAGTGCTGCTCACAATTCCCCGTTGTTTACAATGGAGCGAGAAATATTAGGAGCGAGAAAGTGACGATTACCTCATTAATTTGAGCGAGGATGAAAGATTTGTGGATGAGGAACGTTAGAGTGACAGACTAGAATGCAGTTCAGGAGATATCTTTTTTCGCTCTGACCGTAACTTAGGTACAAGCTGGCTCATTGGAATTCACACTCTCTCTTTTTTCTATTGTGGATCACGGATTTGTATTTTAAACCACCTCGGATACTATATCCTCTTGAAAATGAGAGTCGAGAAGGCGAAATGGACATTAACAGTGACTTTTATCTCCACGACAATACATCGACGAAGCTCTTTAGCATGAGCTAACATGATAGCATCTGTCTCAAATGCAGATAGAAACAAAATAAATAAATCCCTGACTGGAAGGATAGACAGAAGATCAACAATACTACTATCAGGAGACACCGAACCAAACACTGGACATGTAAATACACGGTTAATGCTGTGCCGCCTGTCGAAGCCTGGCAATGCTGTTGCTAACGACGCTAACCTAGCAACGGGACCTCGTCAGAGTTATGATAAAAACATTAGCGCTCCACCTACGCCAGCCAGCCCTCATCTGCTCAACACCCGTGCTCACCTGCGTTCCAGCGATCGACGATGCGGTCGGCGACCCGGAGACGTAGGAAGTCAAGGTGAGGTCGCCGGCGCTAGCGTCTGCTATACAACAAAGTCCTCCTTGTTGTGTTGCTACAGCCAGCCGCTAATACACCGATCCCACCTACAACGTTCTTCTTTGCAGCCTCCATTGTTCATTAAACAAATTGCAAAAGATTCACCAACACAGATGTCCAGAATACTGTGGAATTTTGTCGAAGAAAACAGAGTGTCCAATAGGGTCCAAACACTTCCGTGGACCTCGCGACGTCACGTGCATACGTCATCCTCCAAAGGCGTTTTGAACCGGAAGTTCCCCGGGAAATTTAAAATTGCACTTTATAAGTTAACCCGGCCGTATTGGCATGTGTTGCAATGTTAAGATTTTGTCATTGATATATAAACTATCAGACTGCGTGGTCGCTAGTAGTGGGTTTCAGTAGGCCTTTAAGACAGGTGTATCAAACGTACAGCCCTCGAACAGGTTTTATATGACTGTGCTAAGTATGAAAACGAGCTGAGCTTTTTAACGAAAGCAACTGCTGTTCTAAATGTGTCCATTCAATTCTGTTAGGCAAGCAAACGATTTATAGTGGGGCCAAGCAAGACGTACACGGTAAAGCGTGCCTGCGGCTCCTAACCTTCGACCCAAATGCAACGTAAAACCTGCCGCTTTACATCTTCTGCTTGGAACACATCCTGTTTTGGCATCTTCATTGGACTAAAATGTCTGTCAAAAAAAAGAAAAGTGGACACATAGTGTAGCTCAACCGTCTTGAATAGTCTATACCTGTGTTCGTATCGTTTGTTGAGTTAGCACAGGAATAATACGTGGACATGACAAATGAGGTATTTGATACTTAGAAGAGTTTTCATCTATTTATTTTTCAATCCCAGATATGCTGCGACTTTAAATTTGATAACTTTGTAGATGAACTGAGACAAAATCTAGGTTCATTGTGTTCTTTGTAGTGTTTTTTTTGTGAAACTGCACAATTTTTTTTCCTCAAATTTTTCAACAAACTTAGTGTTTTGTCCAGAGAATTATTTGTGATTTGTACATTTTCAGAAGACCAAAAGTGAAACAAACAAAACAATCTAAAGCCCACTTGGGAATAGATTTTCCTCCATGTGGTCCCTAGACTAAAACGAGTTTGACACCCCTGACTTAAGAGGATGATAAAAACAAATTCAAATGATGCGTTTTGGTGTCTGCTGGCATTTTTTTAAGGGGTGGCAGCTGCATGGCTCATGTGGTAGAGTGTTTGTCTCCCAACCTGAAGGTTGCAGGTTCGATCCTTAGTTTCCCTGTAATTAAATTACTAATGAACTACTCTTCAATAAATGTAATTAATTAATGCCTTACTTTAAAAACAAACCCGTTTCCATATGAGTTGGGAAATTGTGTTAGATGTAAATATAAACGGAATACAATGATTTGCAAATCATTTTCAACCCATATTCAGTTGAATATGCTACAAAGACAACATATTTGATGTTCAAACTGAAAAACTTTTTTTTTTTTTTGCAAATAATCATTAACTTTAGAATGTGATGCCAGCAACACGTGACAAAGAAGTTGGGAAAGGTGGCAATAAATATTGATAAAGTTGAGGAATGCTCATCAAACACTTATTTGGAACATCCCACAGGTGAACAGGCAAATTGGGAACAGGTGGGTGCCATGATTGGGTATGAAAGTAGATTCCATGAAATGCTCAGTCTTTCACAAACAAGGATGGGGCGAGGGTCACCACTTTGTCAACAAATGCGTGAGCCAATTGTTGAACAGTTTAAGAAAAACCTTTCTCAACCAGCTATTGCAAGGAATTGAGGGATTTCACCATCTACGGTCCGTAATATCATCAAAGGGTTCAGAGAATCTGGAGAAATCACTGCACGTAAGCAGCTAAGCCCGTGACCTTCGATCCCTCAGGCTGTACTGCATCAACAAGCGACATCAGTGTGTAAAGGATATCACCACATGGGCTCAGGAACACTTCAGAAACCCACTGTCAGTAACTACAGTTGGTCGCTACATCTGTAAGTGCAAGTTATAACTCTTCTATGCAAGGCGAAAACCGTTTATCCACAACACCCAGAAGTGCCGTCGGCTTCGCTGGGCCTGAGCTCATCTAAGATGGACTGATACAAAGTGGAAAAGTGTTCTGTGGTCTGACGAGTCCACATTTCAAATTGTTTTTGGAAACTGCGGACGTCGTGTCCTCCGGACCAAAGAGGAAAAGAACCATCCGGATTGTTATAGGCGCAAAGTTGAAAAGCCAGCATCTGTGATGGTATGGGGGTGTATTAGTGCCCAAGACATGGGTAACTTACACATCTGTGAAGGCGCCATTAATGCTGAAAGGTACATACAGGTTTTGGAGCAACATATATTGCCATCCAAGCAACGTTACCATGGACGCCCCTGCTTATTTCAGCAAGACAATGCCAAGCCACGTGTTACATCAACGTGGCTTCATAGTAAAAGAGTGCGGGTACTAGACTGGCCTGCCTGTAGTCCAGACCTGTTTCCCATTGAAAATGTGTGGCGCATTATGAAGCCTAAAATACCACAACGGAGACCCCCGGACTGTTGAACAACTTAAGCTGTGCATCAAGCAAGAATGGGAAAGAATTCCACCTGAGAAGCTTAAAAAATGTGTCTCCTCAGTTCCCAAACATTTACTGAGTGTTGTTAAAAGGAAAGGCCATGTAACACAGTGGTGAACATGCCCTTTCCCAACTACTTTGGCACGTGTTGCAGCCATGAAATTCTAAGTTAATTATTATTTGCAAAAAAAAAACAAACGTTTATGAGTTTTAACATCAAGTATGTTGTCTTTGTAGTGCATTCAATTGAATATGGGTTGAAAATGATTTGCAAATCATTGTATTCTGTTTATATTTACATCTAACACAATTTCCCAACTTATATGGAAACGGGGTTTGTATGTTAAATGCAGTTGAAAGACGTTTATGAGACCAGCATCTGTGTGAGTGTGTATAAAAGGCGGTGTCTGTTGCAAAGCGACGTGTGACGTCAGGGTTTCAGCTGAATTGTATTTGTTAGCTTTAGCAGTTTGTCAGCTCTGAAGGCTTTTCTGTTGAAAATTTTCACCAGCTTGTGTTACCTCTGGCTAATAAAGAGGGGGCCCCCCCACGTCGGCTGTGCGCGCAGGTGAAGGTGGCGGGTTGTCGGTGACGGCAATGCGCGGTAGCGCCAGCCCCTTCCTCAGCTACAGTACCTGCCGAGCCCCCCGCAAACAGCCGTAGCAAAGGCACATCAAAAAATACTGCTATGGCGGTATTGTCAAAAATATATATCGCTTTTCTAAAATATACCGGTAATAACTGTAATACCGGTAATACACCCAGCCGTATTTTAACACATAGCAAAACTGGAGCACGGTAACATGAATGTGCAGTAAATGAGCGAAGCTATTATCATGTTTTTCTGATTTATAACACCAAAAGACATACAAGGTTTGATCAAATTAATATAAATGTCAAAGAGATTCCATGGTCATTTTGTAGGATAATGAGCATGAGCGGTCACATGATCCGTGGCGTGCATGTGGGAACCTCAGTTCCCTTCAACAACGACAAAACTACTACTCGCGGCATACTTTGTGACAGACAACGATTACTTTGGGACAAATTATGATCCAGGGTCTTATATTTTTTTGCCTGATTATAAGGAGGATGAGCAACAAGTTTTAGAAGCTGTGTACTAGACAGACATCATGCAGCTGTGTGGCTAAGTGCTAAACAAGAAATAAGAACATAATAAAACACTTACTGTACATAGTTTGCTTTCATTGGGATGCCGACTGATAGGATGTTCATATATTCCCGTTCAGATGAAAAAATATAATCATAATCCTTGGGAAGGGTTAAAAAAAAAGTTGCCGCACAAGCGTTTTTTGTGTGTCTTTCTGGCCATCTCCAGGTATAAGTTGGATGTCACAGATGACCAGCTTCTTGGTTTTTGGGAACAACCCTTGAGAGGCATTATTTATAATCCTCAATGAACTTTCACCAATTGGAGACGAAGCAGCAGCAAGGCACCGGCTCAATATGTCAATACAGCAGCGATTATAAACACAGTATTGCTAATACTTGGTTAATCTTCAGGTCACGAGATGGAAATAGAGTATTGTTGGCGGTTTTTGGGTGATTATTTAGAGGGCTTTGTGGGCGGAATAGAGGACCCCCGTTGACTCCATTGTATTATATTATGTATTGTTGACTTTTGCTAGGGTTTATTTACGATTCAGAATGCATAAAAAAAGAAAAACATATGTGTTTGTGTCTTATAAAGGGAATGTGAATGATAAAGAGCATGATGAATGATTTATACATTTTCAGAATGTGCTTGTTCTATTTTTAAACAAAGAAAACAACCTGAAGTTGTCTGTATTTTTAAGTTATCGTGCCGTGATTTTACCAGTCCAGTCCACTTGGGAGTAGATTTTTCTCCATGTGGCCCCCGATCTAAAATGAGTTTGACACCCCTGCCGTAGACAGACTGTCAAATAAAATATAACGACTCTTAAAATAATTACTTAACGTGACCACACATTTTAGTTTGTCATAGTTACAAACTATGCGGGACTTCTTTGCCATCCCTGTGGAGGTTGGGGACATTGAACAGGAATGGGCAATGTTCAAAGCCTCTATTGCTAAAGCTGCAGCTGCGAGCTGTGGCCAGAAGGTCTTAGGTGCCTCAAGGGGCGGTAACCCTCGAACACCCTGGTGGACAGTGGTGGTCAGGGAAGCCGTCCGACTGAAGAAGGAGTCCTACCGGGGTATGTTATCCAAGGGGACTCCGGAGGCAGTTGCGAGGTACCGACGGGCCCGAAGGGCAGCGGCCGTGGCTGTGGACGAGGCTAAGCAGAGGGTGTGGGAGCAGTTTGGGGAATCCATGGAGAAGGACTATCGGGCGGCTCCAAAGCTGTTCTGGAAGACCATACGGCACCTCAGGAGGGGTAAGCAGGGAACCATCCAAGCTGTGTACGGCAAGGATGGGACTTTGCTGACTTCAAGTGAGGAAGTCGTAGGGCGTTGGAAAGAGCACTTTGAGGAACTTCTGAACCCAAATACATCAGATACACCCTCCCTGATAGGAGCAGGGCCTGAGGATGATGGGGGATCGACGTCGATCTCTTGGAGTGAAGTCACTGAGGTAGTTAGACAACTCCACAGTGGCAAAGCTCCGGGGGTTGACGAGATCCGTCCAGAAATGCTGAAGGCTCTGGGTGTTGATGGGCTGTCTTGGTTGATACGCCTTTTCAACATTGCATGGAAGTCTGGGACAGTGCCGAGGGAGTGGCAGACTGGGGTGGTGGTTCCCCTTTTCAAAAAGGGGGACCAGAGGGTGTGTGCTAATCACAGGGGCATCACACTACTCAGCCTCCCTGGGAAAGTTTACGCCAAGGTACTGGAAAGGAGGGTCCGGCCAATGGTCGAACCTCAGATTCAAGAGGAGCAATGTGGATTCCGTCCTGGTCGTGGAACAACTGACCAACTCTTTACTCTTGCGGGAGTCCTGGAGAAGGCCTGGGAGTATGCCTATCCAGTCTACATGTGCTTTGTGGATTTGGAGAAGGCGTATGACCGGGTCCCCCGGGAGATCTTGTGGGAGGTGCTGAGGGAGTACGGAGTGAGGAGAACCCTGCTGAGGGCCATCCAATCTCTGTACAACCAAAGCGAGAGTTGTGTCCGGGTGCTTGGATGTAAGTCGGATCCGTTTCCAGTGGGGGTTGGTCTCCGCCAGGGCTGCGCTCTGTCACCTATCCTGTTTGTGATTTTCATGGACAGGATTTCTAGGCGGAGTCGTGGCCATGGCGGAGAGGGTATACGTCTCGGGGGGCTAAGAGTTGCATCACTGCTGTTTGCAGATGATGTGGTCCTGATGGCACCTTCGGTTCGTGATCTTCAGCTCTCACTGGATCGGTTCGCAGCCGAGTGTTCAGCGGCTGGAATGAGGATCAGCATCTCCAAATCTGAGGCCATGGTTCTCAGCAGGAAACCGATGGTTTGTACAGTCCGGGTAGGGGACGAGACTCTGTCCCAGGTGGAGGAGTTTAAGTATCTCGGGGTCTTGTTCACGAGTGAGGGAAAGATGGAGAAGGAAATCAGCCGGAGAATCGGAGCAGCTGGGGCAGTATTGCAGTCTCTCTGCCGCACTGTTGTGACGAAACGAGAGCTGAGCCAGAAGGCAAAGCTCTCGGTCTACCGAGCTATCTACATTCCTACTCTCACCTATGGTCATGAAGTGTGGGTAATGACCGAAAGAATAAGATCGCGGATACAAGCGGCCGAAATGAGTTTCCTCAGAAGGGTGGCTGGCATCTCCCTTAGAGATAGGGTGAGAAGTGCAGTCACCCGAGAGAGACTCGAAGTAGAGCCGCTGCTCCTTCGCTTGGAAAGGAGCCAGCTTAGGTGGTTTGGGCATCTCGTGCGGATGCCTCACGAGCGTCTCCCTAGGGAGGTCCTCGTTGCACGTCCCACTGGGAGGAGACCCCGCGGCAGGCCAAGGACCAGATGGGGGGATTATATCTCCTCTCTGGCCTGGGAACACTTCGGGATTCCCCAGGAGGAAGTCGCAAATGTTGCTCTGGAGAGGGAAGTCTGGGGGTCTCTGCTGGAGCTGTTGTCCCCGCGATCCGATTCCGGATAAGCGGTTGAAGATGGATGGATGGATAGTTACAAAGAACACTTAACATTGATGAAAAATATGGTAAAATCACAAGCTAATGCAACTTAATTGCTCCCGATAAAAAGATCCCCCTGATCAAGAACTCCCTTGGTGCTCTGGGTGCATCTGTTAAAAGCAGCCTCAGAAACTTTGGGGTTGTGTTCGATCAGTCCATGTCTTTGGAGGGTCACTGTCGTCAATTGACCAAAAACTGTTTTTATCATCTCAGAAATATTTCTAAAGTGAGAAATTTGCTGTCAAAAATGGATCTGGAAATGATCATTCACACGTTTATTTCGTCTCGCATTGACTATTGCAATTCTCTTTTCACTCTCTTCAACAAGTCAACGCTAAAGAGACTTCAGACTGTACAAAATGCGGCTGCCAGACTTTTCACCGGTGCACCCAGAAAAGCCCATATCACCCCCGTTCTATCCAGTCTTCATTAGCTTCCAGTTAAATTCCGCATTGAGTTTAAGATTTTAGTCCTGACATTCCATGCATTGCATGGTGGGGCCCCTCAGTACATCATTGACTTGCCTCGTCCCTACTGGTCTTCAGGCCAGCGTCTTCTAAAGATCCAAAAAAACTAATTTTAAAACCCGTGGAGACCTGGCCTTCCAGGCTATAGTTCCCAGACTCTGGAACAATTTGCACCAGTCCCTTTGTGATCTTGACTGTGTTGACACTTTTAAGAAACATTTGAAAACTTCTGTTTTTAGTAAAGCTTTTAGTTAATGCACCTTTTAACTATCATTTTTAATCCACTTTGTATCCTTTTTATGATGTTGCCCCTGTTGTTTTCAAATGAATTGTTGTTTTACTTCACCTATGTTTTGAAAAGCGCTTTATGAATAAAATTCACTTAAATACTTACTTACTTAATTCCAAAAAGAAAATCTTAAAGCGTTGCAACTTTTGTGCAACATTTTAAAAAGCTGCTGCAAAATCAGGCACTTTAGGCCAAGGTAAACCCCAAAAAAGCCTACGAAATCTACAAAATCCGGAGGGAATGGCTATGGTCGGTTCACTGACAACATGACAAATATTTGAGATAAGAGGTACTCTGATGTGTACAGCTCTTTGTGGACACGTGTGAGGCGGGGAATAAGATCATACAAACATTGTGCAGTTCGAGTAAAGTCACGTAAAGCTGGCTCTACACAGCAACGCCATGAACCAACAAGTAATCATCAGTGTGTACGTACTTGACACACACCATGATGGATTTAGCCTTGACACTCTCCCCCGTCTTCTAGCGATCCAACTGTGCTAAGATCCGCTTCCTAAAGACGCCCTGGAACATCAGTCTTCATAGAATGAGGCAGCAGACTGTTTTAAAGGGGAGAGGTTTTAGGTTTTTTTTCTCAAAACTTATTAGCTTACATTTATGAGCGCCTTTTGCAAATACAAATTACAAATATACAAAATGATCTGATATTAGTGGCAACAAACAGCAGTGGATAAACAAAAACTACAGTGATACCTGAACTTACGAGCTGAAATTGTGCTACTGCTGAGCTCGTAACTGAAAATACTCGGCAATTAAAGAAGCCATATTATTATTTTTATACACTTCCTTGTGGTCTACATATCATGTAATAGTGGTTCTGTGATCAAAATGTTGCATATATTATGTTTCACATACCATTTTCGAGCTGCTTTCTGGCCGATACAGCTATATATATATATATATATATATATATATATATATATATATATATATATATATATATATATATATATATATATATATATATATATATACATATATATATATATATATATATCTTCTAAAAGATACAAGTTCGGACAAAAAAACTGGTATGACCTTCACCCGGTACTCCAATAAGTCTTCTGGAAGTCTGTGGTTTTTACACAAATATCGCTAACTGTCTTTTTTTCCGGTGTCACGTTATGATTTTTTATGAATATTTTAGGCTCATCAGAGTATGGCAAAGTGATACATTTGCACACAAGGTGAGCGTATAAGATAAAGTGCTACGCCTTCTTTGCACACAAATCACTTGAGTTGCTTTAGTGGTTACAAGACAGCAACTGTGTTTAAAAAAAAAAGAAGCTTGTTGTTAGTACCTCTACTGTGTTCATTTCTAGGACTTGGACAAAGCGCATCAGCAGGTGGGTGAGCTGCTTCGCTAAATGTCACTAGGGGATGGTGTACATAGTGTAATAGATTTTATCGTATTTTTTTTCTTCCAATTACTAAATGGAATGTAATTTGATGTTATGTGTTTAACCTCATATACTGCCACTAATTATACTATCTGATGCATTTAAAGTTGCAGTTAGAGCTGCTCACATGGCAAACGTTAACACAGTGGGCAGGGTCTTGCTCTGTTGCTTTGTTAAGAGAATGTATTATGTGTAATCATACAAATAAAAACCACGGATGCTGCTTGACTCCCAAGTTGTTCTAAATTTAAAACAGGAAATTACGTAACGTTGATTAAATTATGGTTATAAATGCAATTTTCCGTCTGAGTCATCCCCGGTCCAAAAAAGATGCAAAACACACTTGCAAAGTTCAACTTTAAGATGATCACTGAGCTGAAGTCTCAGTGGACAGTAAACTAAAATGATCAGCAGAGTGGCAACTTATAGTTAGTTTTAAATTAAGTCAGGAGACAGGTATCAGGGCGACTGATTCTAATAACAATCCAGATCCAATTGTAGTCCGATTTTTCCTAATTGCAAATGTAGAATGACTGAATGACCACATGCGTCTTGTGTGTGGATCAATACAGAGTATCACTTAACAGAACATGGAGGGGATGGAATTCCAGAGGGGAATTATTGTCAGGAAGAACTCTACATAGTCTATCATTAGCCTCAGCATCTCCAAGCAATGGACTTTAGATTTTAACTTCAACTGGTCGGATGAGACACAACATTTAAGAACACAAATACAAGGTAGACAGCGTGTCTATATATTTTATAATTATGATGTGTTTCTGCCCACAGGAACTCGTCGCAGGCTGAGAGGACCAGAACTCCCCTCAGAGGACACTTCAGTGAGTCTTTTCAATGCAAATCTTAACAATGTGAGATTCAGGCATGTTTTTTTGTGAGGCTGTAGACACGGATTAAAAATCAAAAATAAAATTTTTTAGAATTCCTAAATATCTTAATTTCTTTTTACGAATAACTTTACTGAGTGTGTATAATGCAGTTTGTATGTAAAAAATGTTTGTCAAAATAAGGTCACATGTCATTGCTCCTCCACAATGATGTGAGCATTGAACCATTCAGATCGGATCATAGATTTAACAATAAATTAGATTTATTATAGTGCTTTTCTAGATACTCAAAGCGCTTCACAGTGAGAACTGAAACTCATCATTCATTCACTCTATTATAAAGAAACAATTAAATTACTGTGGACCACATGGTTAACCAGTCCTGGAAACACACCAAAAATGTGTAAGAAAAATAATCACAGCTGTGGTTGGACCAGCAAAATGTCATTATCACACATTTTGTGATCCACATCCTTGTAAATTCAGTATAGTGAAAAAAACAGAGCTACAAATCAATCGAGTGGCCTACCGTCTGTCTGTGTAGGCATGTGACGAGCCATCACATTTCAACGAGGAAGAGAGACCGCGCCCTCAAGGATCGTCCCCTGTTGAAGAACATCCAGAAAATGAGAAATACAGCGACAGTGACAAAGAGGTAAAGACCATTACAGCATGCATCTATAAAGTGGCCAGAAGCTCACAGAAGTGATGACAATTGGCAATTTTCCAAGGGAACTCAACCTCAACAAGTAATTTAAGTAAACTTTATGCAGCCCATGTGGTTTAGCATAGATTGTAGCATAATGTGTGTGTGCTGATGATTAGTGTTTTTGTTGTAGTGTGAGCATGAGCCACACCAGAAGGGAGGGAGAGGAAAGAAGACTAAAAAGTCTGGCTTTGGGTGCGGATTTGACCGGCGCTCAACACCAAAGATGAGCAAACTGAAGGTGAGACCATTCTTCTTCTTTTTTCTTCCTGATTGCTAAAGCAAATCCTTTAAACAGCTAATGTTTAATGCCTGCATATTGGCTTTTGGACAGGAAGCGTACAGCCCAGAGTCAGGAGTGATAGTGAAAACCGCTAATGATGGCTGTGCAGAAGGTCTTGTCTATGGCGGGGGAGGAAAAGAAGGAATCTTCATTAAGGAAGTAGTACCAGAGTCACCGGCCTATAAAAATCTACAATTGAAAGAAGGTATGCCACCAGTTTCCTACCTACCGTTCATCATTCCGTTCATCATTACAGTGTATATATATATATATATATATATATATATATATATATATATATATATATATATATATATACATATATATATATATATATATATATATATATATATATATATATATATATATATATATATATATATATGTATGTGTGGGAAAAAATCACAAGACTATTTCATCTCTACAGGCCTGTTTCATGAGGGGTTTTCCTCAATCCTCAGGAGAAAAATCTCCTGAAGATTGAGGAAAACCCCTCATGAAACAGGCCTGTAGAGATGAAATAGTCTTGTGATTTTTTCCCACACATACATATTACGCTCTACCACGGTATCGAGCACTATTTTTTTTTGGATAATATAATTAAGACATATATATATATATATATATATATATATATATATATATATATATATATATATATATATATATATATATATATATATATATATATACATACAGTATATATGTGTGTATTAAGGTTGTATGGTATATCGGTACTAATAAAGTACCGCAATTCAGATGAATTTAAATCGGTACTATACTACCTTTGAAAAGTACCGGTACCGCTCTTTCATCCGAGTGCCGCTGAGTGGTCGTGACTACAGAGCAGAGGCGCATGACGTTTAATGTGTCAAAACGCACACACAAAGTGCATACAAGCAATAACATCTTGGACAGGAAGAATGGCAAAAAACATAATTTCTACTGGTTAATAAAGAGAGTGCGTGAAGCGCAATACGGAGGTATTTGGGCTTCAAAACTAACAATAAAGGTGCCGCTTTAAACCGGAAAGCGCCGCGCTGCAATTTCTGCTTTAAAACACGCCTCGCCTTGTATTACCACCATTGCTTCAAACTTAGGTAAACATTTAATTAATAAGCATTCAGATCTGCACAAGGAGATATAAAGAGTGACAGGTAATAATGTAGTTGTTACACCTTTCTTGCTGTTCGGCTCCGGTGCAGACCGTAGTCGAGGAGCACAGGGCAGGCGTTCCTTCCAGGGCGGATGTTTTCGTCGGGGTAACACCCTTCACTTTACCCAGAAAAGGGTCTGCTAAGCTCTGCTTTCGGGTCAGAATGACAAGGCTGCCGATTCGTGACAATCTGGTTGCTTTATTATTCGTTTTGCAGGACACAACCGGACCTGTTCATCACTCTACTGCGCAGTTCACACTATAACGCTCTCTCTCGTTACTCGCCCACTCACTCAATGACGTCACTCAGACAACACGATGACATTCTCGCAAACACACATACGTTGCTCTAATAAGTTAACTAGCTCCCCTGTTGTGCACATGTAGATACGTAGACGCACACACAGCTGCTTGGCTTGATGCCAATCTAGCATCAACTAATGCAAGTGAAATGACTGAATTTTGTAAAAAAAATGCTACAATTTGTGTTTTATCTTTAACAAATGTGTGTTTTACTTGCTACATGGCTTATATGTGTACATTTATCCTTAGTTTATTTTTTACCATTTACTTGTTCTTACTAATGTATTTTCCTTAAAGCACAGACCAGGAGTGGCAACCTTAAACCATGAAGCATTTAATATAATGTCAATAAATCTTTTTATTTTATTCTAATCTAATCCTTGATTATGGCAGACTATATGTAATATGGACAATTGTAAATTGTTCTTTGAGTGCAACAAGAAAAGCCCAATGTGTTTAATGCCCTTTAATTTATATTTTAACCTTGTAAAATTTTTATTTGAGTGCAATAGGAAACATATGTTTATTGCATTGTAAGATTTTCTGTTAAAATACAGCCAATATAAAAAATTTCGTACTTCCCTTTATTTGGAAAAGTATCGATATACATTTGGGTACCATTTACCATATACATTTTGCTTTATATATTTTCAGAGTTTAACCCACATTTCAAACATAAAACACCAATGTTTGCCATAATACTCATGTGCTTGTCGAATAATTAAAATTGTTATCCTTTCCAAATGACCACATCATTCTTAAGTGTTTTACCTTGTACTCTTTCTTTTTATGTAGGTGATCAGATTCTGAGCGCCACCGTTTATTTTGACAATGTGTCATATCAGGACGCCATTCAGATAATGGAACATGCTCAAGGTTACAAAATGAAGCTCTGCTTAAAGAGGAAACCAGACATCACAGACACTGAACCCACGGCTGAATGTGACATCATCCCTGTAACTATTTTTTATTTATCTTCAGACTTTTAGATGTATTTTCTTAAACAAACTAATAGTTCACATTTATGTTACCAACCAGGAGGATGAAACCTTTACTCCAGAGATGAGAGAGCATGGGAAAACCAAAAGGCGAGGTGATGCACGCATTTCTTGGCCCAAATTTCCTTCTTTAAGGAGAGGACGAAAATCCCGCTTTGCAAGATCTCACAGTTCGTCAGAGGCTGACGAGCAGAGAAAGTTGGAGTTGAGTCCCACAACAAGCGACACGGAGTCCCCAATAAAATCTCAGGAGGCCCTTAAAGGCAAAAAACGGCATAAGATGAAGCTTCCAACTCTAACGAAGAGAGGTCGCATTAGTTCATCAGAAGAGCAGGACACGGATGCACCAACAGTAACTGAAAGTCACCAAACACAAGATGCTGTGAAACTGGTTTCACCGGAAAGCCTTCAAAGCCCTTTGGGAGGAAGACCTGAAGTCCATGGGACAGAGGACTTGACTCTGATAGAAGACTGCGAAAAACGAAAATTGTCTAAACCACAAACTGTTCAACACAAGGTGGAGCTCTCTGCTATAGACAGCACTTTGAAAACAACAGATATAATGATGGCTCTGGCAGGCCAAGAGAGCCCCTCTGGACCCCTGTCTCCGGACGGTAAGAAGAAAAAGAAAGGAAGGTCAGAATTTAAAACAAAAATGTTAGGGAAGGACAAATCACAAAAGAAGGAGACAAAAGCAAAATCACCCAAAAGGCTAAAAACACTTGGTGCAAGTTTAGAAAGACCAGATCAAGCCATTGTTAAGGGGGAAATGCCAGATGAAGTGGCCAATATTCAAATAATTACCAGTGAGAGGATTGAAGAAACATCACCTCTCAAAATCAAAGGAAAAACTAAAATAAGAACAGTCCTTCCGAAGCGTGAAGACATTGAGATTCCCGGTATGGAGGCTGTGTTGATAAGGACCAAAGCCAAAGGACCTCATGAAGAGACACCAGAAATTGTCCAACTGTCAATTGATGTGGACAGAGTAAAAGAGGCAGTTTCAAAGTTACCTGGATATAAACTGCCAAAGGTTGATATGTGTGGAGTACCTATCCCTGAAGAAATTACTGTCATTGATGCAAACGCACAAAGAATATCAGTAAAAACCCCCACAAAAGTTGCTGACAGCAAAACAAAACAGGACACACCCATCAGTAAGTTGGAGGTCACTGCTTCTCAAGAATTATCCACAGATTCATACACACTACCAAAGACCAAACTGGGTGATTTAACATCGGAAGAAGTCCTAAGTGTGACAACGGTGGACCAAAGCGACACACAAAGCTCAAAAGATTCTGAGAAGAAAACAAAGACAGCAAAGATAGTATTGCCAAGCATTGGGTTTTCAAAGTCAGACTTTAGAATTCCTGAAATTGGAATGTATTTGCCAAAACCAAATATTTCTGGCCAAAATGGTGACGAGGTTAAAGATGAAAAAACTGTATTCCTACCAGAAAAGTTGTTCAAAACTGCGGTAAGTGAAGACAGCATACTGAGTTGGGAGACCAAAGCAGATGTCAAAAAGCAAGAAGCTGACACCCCTGCTGCAGAACTTTCAAGTGAACTTGGAGACACTGGTGAGGGTTTTGCATACATTGATTCAGTTGATTCACCAGTCGAGAAAGATCTTGAAGAAAAAGGAAGCCCGTTTACAATGCTAAAATTTGAAGTATCCCTGCCCAAATTAAGAAGCCCTGAAATTGAATTAGGCTTGTCAAAGAAAGAAGTCAAATCACCTGATGCTAAATCAGCATACACAAATATTCCAGAAGAGAAGTCGTTAGTTGGCATTGCAGGGTCGCCCTTAGAAACTGAAGAGGAATTAAAAGGAAGGAAGTTTAAAATGCCTAATCTTGATTTCACAATGCCTGAAATCGCTGGGCCACAAATCAATGTTGGCTTTTTCAAGAAAAATGTGTATGTAAAAGCGCCAGAACCTGAATCTCAGGATGCAAGTCTTGGAAAAGCACATGCATCACCACTGCAAGATAAAAAACCTGAACCAGAAATGTTACACCCTTATTCCGGTGTTGAACAAGAAAGCAAAGTTGAGCTTTCAACATTGAATGTAAAAGGCCCTGCTATTAATTTATGCTTTGCTAAGGAAGGTGAATATGCCACTATTGCAGAGCCCAAGCTCCAAGTTAAGCTCCCTGATGTGAATCTTGGAAAAGCATCCATTTTAGTTCAGAAAGAAAATCCTGACACCAGTGAGGCCAAAACCGACGCTCAAGTGAAACTTAGAGCAGCGCCATCGACTCCGATGAGAATTAAACCACCTGAATATGAAGCAGAATATGACGAACAAGGAATGAAGTTCAAAATGCCGAAGTTAGGAATAAAAATGCCTAAAATAAAACATTCAGAAATTGAAACTGTATCCAAGAAAAAACTAAATGATTTAAGCCTTAAATCAAATGTTAAGATCAAGCACCCAGATGTACCTGAAGCTGAACTTGGAAAAGTGAATATCCGCATTTCAGAGGCAAAAGTAAAAGTTCAAGAACCCGAACTAGAGCTTAAACCTTTGTATAATGAAGGTGGACTTGAGGGAAAAGGAAGCAAATTCAAAATGCCAAAATTTGAAGTCTCAATGCCAAAAGTAAAGGCACCGGAAATTGATCTAAATATCACAAACAAAGATATGACTGCCCCAGGTAAAACAGCTGAAATAAAACTTCCTGATGCTGAACTAAAAGGGACGATTAAAGATAATGTTCACCTTCATCAAGTTGGATTAAAACAATCCTCAGGAACAATGGAAATAAAAGATTACGAAACTAACATTGAACCAAGTAATGTTGAGGATTCACCGTCAAAATTTAAACTCCCAACATTTAAGATACCCAAACTCGGTGTGGTCTTACCAGAGGTCAGTGTTGGAGTACTTGATACGAACAAAGATGAAGAGGATGTAAAATCAAAAGAATTAAATATTGAAGCCACACTACCTGAGGCTGCTGTTGACTTTGATGTCAAAATGAAAAGGTCAAAATTTTCCTTCCCCAAATTCTCATTTGCAAAGCAAAGTAACAAAGAATCTGAAGTTGATATTGATCTCCCAGATGTTGATATTTCTATTCCAGCAGAAAGGTTGGAGATAACACACCCACAACTGGAGATTCACCCACCAAAAGTTGATGTCAAAATAGGTGGCCAAGAGAGCACGTTTAGAATGCCAAAGTTTGGAATTTCAATGCCAAAAATAAAAAGTCCTGACATTGATATAAGCTTATCAAAGAAATATGTAGACATTACACTCCCAGAAGCTGAAGTTGAACTCACAGATATTGAAATGAAACTACCATCAGCTAAAGTGGATATTGAAGCGCCTGAGATTGATGTTCCTGAAGTGGAAATCAAAGATCCTAAGATTGAAGTTCAACCAGGGGATGTTGAAGTATCTCCATCAAAATTTAAACGGCCAACAATGAAATTACCAAAATTCTCATTCAGAAAGCAAAGTAGCCTAGAGTCAGACGTTGATGTTGGTGCCCCAGATGTTGATATTCCTATTCTAGAAGGAAGTTTGGAGATCACTCAACCACAAATGGAGTTTCACCCGCCAGAAGTTGATGTCAAAATAAGTGGCCAGGAGAGCAAGTTTAAAATGCCAAAGTTTGGTATCTCTATGCCAAAAATAAAAAGTCCTGACATTGATATAAGTTTGTCAAAGAAAGACAAAGATATTACATTCCCAGAAGCTGAAGTCGCCGACATTGACATTAAACTACCATCAGCCAAAGTTGATATTGAAGCAACTAATATTGAAGTTCAACCAGGTGATGTTGAAGGATCTCCATCAAAATTCAAACTGCCAACGATCAAATTACCCAAATTGTCATTTGGAAAGCAAAGTAGCAAGGAATCTGACGTTGACGTTGGTCTCCCAGATGTTGATGTTTCTATTCCAGAAGGAAGTTTGGAGATCACGAAACCACAAGTGGAGTTTCACCCACCAGAAGTTGATGTCAAAATAGGTGGCCAGGAGAGCAAGTTTAAAATGCCAAAGTTCGGTATATCTATGCCAAAAATAAAAAGTCCTGACATTGATATAAGTTTGTCAAAGAAAGATAGAGATATTACATTCCCAGAAGTTAAAGTTGACCTAAGAGGTACGGAAATTGAACTACCATCAGCTAAAGTGGATATTGAAGCGCCTGAGATTTATGCTCCTGAAGTGGAAATCAAAGCTCCTAAGATTGAAGTTCAACCAGGGGATGTTGAAGTATCTCCATCAAAATTTAAACTGCCAACAATGAAATTACCAAAATTCTCATTTAGAAAGCAAAGTAGCCAAGAGTCAGACGTTGAGGTTGGTGCCCCAGATGTTGATATTCCTATTCTAGAAGGAAGTTTGGAGATCACTCAACCCCAAATGGAGTTTCGCCCACCAGAAGTTGATGTCAAAATAAGTGGCCAGGAGAGCAAGTTTAAAATGCCAAAGTTCGGTATCTCTATGCCAAAAATAAAAAGTCCTGACATTGATATAAGTTTGTCAAAGAAAGACAGAGATATTACATTCCCAGAAGCTGAAGTTGCCGATATTGACATTAAACTACCATCAGCTAAAGTTGATATTGAAGCGACTGATGTTGAAGTTCAACCAGGTGATGTTGAAGGATCTCCATCAAAATTCAAACTGCCAACGATGAAATTACCCAAATTGTCATTTGGAAAGCAAAGTAGCAAAGAGTTTGACGTTGACATTGGTCTCCCAGATGTTGATGTTTCTATTCCAGAAGGAAGTTTGGAGACCACGCAACCAAATGTGGAGTTTCACCCACCAGGAGTTGATGTCAAAATAAGTGGCCAGGAGAGCAAGTTTAAAATGCCAAAGTTTGGCATTTCCATGCCAAAAATAAAAAGTCCTGAGATTGATATAAGCTTATCAACGAAAGATGGAGACATTACACTCCCAGAAGCTGAAGTTGAGCTCAGAGATATTGAAATTAAACTACCATCAGCTAAAGTCGATATTGAAGCGCCTGAGATTGATGTTCCTGAAGTGGAAGTTGAAACTCTTAAGACTGAAGTTAAACCAGGTGATGTTGAAGGATCTCCATCAAAATTCAAACTGCCAACAATGAAGTTACCCAAATTGTCATTTGGAAAGCAAAGTAGCAAAGAGACAGACGTTGACGTTGGTCTCCCAGGAGTTGATGTTTCTATTCCAGAAGGAAGTTTGGAGATCACGCAACCACAAGTGGAGTTTCACCCACCAAAAGTTGATGTCAAAATAAGTGGCCAGGAGAGCAAGTTTAAAATGCCAAAGTTTGGCATTTCCATGCCAAAAATAAAAAGTCCTGACATTGATATAGGTTTATCAAAGAAATATGGCGATATCAAACTCCCAGAAGCTAAAGTTGACCTAAGAGATACAGAAATTAAACTACCATCAGCTAAAGTGGAAATTGAAGCGCCTGAGATTGACGTTCCTGAAGTGCAAATTGAAGCTTCTATGATTGAAGTTCAACCAGGGGCTGTTGAAGTATCTCCATCAAAATTCAAACTGCCAACAATGAAATTACCCAAATTCTCATTTAGAAAGCAAAGTAGCCAAGAGACAGACGTTGAGGTTGGTCTCCCAGATGTTGATGTTTCTATTCCAGAAGGAAGTTTGGAGATCACTCAACCACAAGTGGAGTTTCACCCACCAGAAGTTGATGTCAAAATAAGTGGCCAGGAGAGCAAGTTTAAAATGCCAAGGTTTGGCATTTCCATGCCAAAAATAAAAAGTCCTGACATTGATATAAGTTTGTCAAAGAAGGATAGAGATATTACATTCCCAGAAGCTGAAGTCGCCGATATTGACATTAAACTACCATCAGCCAAAGTTGATATTGAAGCGACTAATATTGAAGTTAAACCAGGTGATGTTGAAGGATCTCCATCAAAATTCAAACTGCCAACGATGAAATTACCCAAATTGTCATTTGGAAAGCAAAGTACCAAAGAATTTGAGGTTGACATTGGTCTCCCAGATGTTGATGTTTCTATTCCAGAAGGAAGTTTGGAGATCACGCAACCACAAGTGGAGTTTCAGCCACCAGAAGTTGATGTCAAAATAAGTGGCCAGGAGAGCAAATTTAAAATGCCAAAGTTTGGCATTTCCATTCCAAAGATAAAAAGTCCTGATATTGATATAAGTTTATCAAAAAAAGATGGCCATATCACATTTCCAGAAGCTAAAGTTGACCTAAAAGATACGGAAATTGAATTACCATCAGCTAAAGTGGATATTGAAGCGCCTGAGATTGACGTTCCTGAAGTGGAAATTGAAGCTCCTAAGATTGAAGTTCAACCAGGGGGTGTTGAAGTATCTCCATCAAAGTTCAAACTTCCAACAATGAAATTACCCAAATTCTCATTTAGAAAGCAAAGTAGCCAAGAGACAGACGTTGATGTTGGTCTCCCAGATGTTGATGTTTCTATTCCAGAAGGAAGTTTGGAGATCACGCAACCAAATGTGGAGTTTCACCCAACAGAAGTTGATGTCAAAATAGGTGACAAGGAGAGCAAGTTTAAAATGCCAAAGTTTGGCATTTCCATTCCAAAAATAAAAAGTCCTGACATTGATATAAGTTTATCAAATAAATATGGCGATATCACACTCCCAGAAGCTAAAATTGACCTAAGAGATACAGAAATTAAACTACCATCAGCTAAAGTGGAAATTGAAGCGCCTGAGATTGACGTTCCTGAAGTGGAAATTGAAGCTCCTAAGATTGAAGTTCAACCAGGGGGTGTTGAAGTATCTCCATCAAAATTCAAACTGCCAACAATGAAATTACCCAAATTCTCATTTAGAAAGCAAAGTAGCCAAGAGACAGACGTTGAGGTTGGTCTCCCAGATGTTGATGTTTCTATTCCAGAAGGAAGTTTGGAGATCACTCAACCACAAGTGGAGTTTCACCCACCAGAAGTTGATGTCAAAATAAGTGGCCAGGAGAGCAAGTTTAAAATGCCAAAGTTTGGCATTTCCATGCCAAAAATAAAAAGTCCTGACATTGATATAAGTTTGTCAAAGAAGGATAGAGATATAACATTCCCAGAAGCTGAAGTCGCCGATATTGACATTACACTACCATCAGCCAAAGTTGATATTGAAACGACTAATATTGAAGTTGAACCAGGTGATGTTGAAGGATCTCCATCAAAATTCAAACTGCCAACGATGAAATTACCCAAATTGTCATTTGGAAAGCAAAGTAGCAAAGAATTTGACGTTGACATTGGTCTCCCAGATGTTGATGTTTCTATTCCAGAAGGAAGTTTGGAGATCACACAACCGCAAGTGGAGTTTCAGCCACCAGAAGTTGATGTCAAAATAAGTGGCCAGGAGAGCAAATTTAAAATGCCAAAGTTTGGCATTTCCATTCCAAAGATAAAAAGTCCTGATATTGATATAAGTTTATCAAAAAAAGATGGCCATATCACATTTCCAGAAGCTAAAGTTGACCTAAGAGATACGGAAATTGAATTACCATCAGCTAAAGTGGATATTGAAGCGCCTGAGATTGACGTTCCTGAAGTGGAAATTGTAGCTCCTAAGATTGAAGTTCAACCAGGGGGTGTTGAAGTATCTCCATCAAAATTTAAACTGCCAACAATGAAATTTCCCAAATTTTCATTTAGAAAGCAAAGTAGCCAAGAGACAGACGTTGAGGTTGGTCTCCCAGATGTTGATGTTTCTATTCCAGAAGGAAGTTTGGAGATCACTCAACCACAAGTGGAGTTTCACCCACCAGAAGTTGATGTCAAAATAAGTGGCCAGGAGAGCAAGTTTAAAATGCCAAAGTTTGGCATTTCCATTCCAAAGATAAAAAGTCCTGATATTGATATAAGTTTATCAAAGAAAGATGGCGATATCACATTCCCAGAAGCTAAAGTTGACCTAAGAGATACAGAAATTAAACTACCATCAGCTAAAGTGGAAATTGAAGCGCCTGAGATTGACGTCCCTGAAGTGGAAATTGAAGCTCCTAAGATTGAAGTTCAACCAGGAGGTGTTGAAGTATCTCCTTCAAAATTCAAACTGCCAACAATGAAATTACCCAAATTTTCATTTAGAAAGCAAAGTAGCCAAGAGACAGACGTTGAGGTTGGTCTCCCAGATGTTGATGTTTCTATTCCAGAAGGAAGTTTGGAGATCACACAACCACAAGTGGAGTTTCAGCCACCAGAAGTTGATGTCAAAATAAGTGGCCAGGAGAGCAAATTTAAAATGCCAAAGTTTGGCATTTCCATTCCAAAGATAAAAAGTCCTGATATTGATATAAGTTTATCAAAAAAAGATGGCCATATCACATTTCCAGAAGCTAAAGTTGACCTAAGAGATACGGAAATTGAATTACCATCAGCTAAAGTGGATATTGAAGCGCCTGAGATTGACGTTCCTGAAGTGGAAATTGAAGCTCCTAAGATTGAAGTTCAACCAGGGGGTGTTGAAGTATCTCCATCAAAATTTAAACTGCCAACAATGAAATTTCCCAAATTTTCGTTTAGAAAGCAAAGTAGCCAAGAGACAGACGTTGAGGTTGGTCTCCCAGATGTTGATGTTTCTATTCCAGAAGGAAGTTTGGAGATCACTCAACCACAAGTGGAGTTTCACCCACCAGAAGTTGATGTCAAAATAAGTGGCCAGGAGAGCAAGTTTAAAATGCCAAAGTTTGGCATTTCCATTCCAAAGATAAAAAGTCCTGATATTGATATAAGTTTATCAAAGAAAGATGGCCATATCACATTCCCAGAAGCTAAAGTTGACCTAAGAGACACGGAAATTGAATTACCATCAGCTAAAGTGGATATTGAAGTGCCTGAGATTGACGTTCCTGAAATGGAAATTGAAGCTCCTAAGATTGAAGTTCAACCAGGGGGTGTTGAAGTTTCTCCATCAAAATTCAAACTGCCAACAATGAAATTACCCAAATTCTCATTTAGAAAGCAAAGTAGCCAAGAGACAGACGTTGAGGTTGGTCTCCCAGATGTTGATGTTTCTATTCCGGGAGGAAGTTTGGAGATCACGCAACCAAATGTGGAGTTTCACCCACCAGAAGTTGATGTCAAAATAGGTGAACAGGAGAGCAAGTTTAAAATGCCAAAGTTTGGCATTTCCATGCCAAAAATAAAAAGTCCTGACATTGACATAAGTTTATCAAAGAAATATGGCGATATCACACTCCCAGAAGCTAAAGTTGACCTAAGAGATAAAGAAATTAAACTACCATCAGCTAAAGTGGAAATTGAAGCGCCTGAGATTGACCTCCCTGAAGTGGAAATTGAAGCTCCTAAGATTGAAGTTCAACCAGCGGGTGTTGAAGTATCTCCATCAAAATTCAAACTGCCAACAATGAAATTACCCAAATTCTCATTTAGAAAGCAAAGTAGCCAAGAGACAGACGTTGAGGTTGGTCTCCCAGATGTTGATGTTTCTATTCCAGAAGGAAGTTTGGAGATCACTCAACCACAAGTGGAGTTTCACCCACCAGAAGTTGATGTCAAAATAAATGGCCAGGAGAGCAAGTTTAAAATGCCAAAGTTTGGCATTTCCATTCCAAAGATAAAAAGTCCTGATATTGATATAAGTTTATCAAAGAAAGATGGCCATATCACATTCCCAGAAGCTAAAGTTGACCTAAGAGACACGGAAATTGAATTACCATCAGCTAAAGTGGATATTGAGGTGCCTGAGATTGACGTTCCTGAAATGGAAATTGAAGCTCCTAAGATTGAATTTCAACCAGGGGGTGTTGAAGTTTCTCCATCAAAATTCAAACTGCCAACAATGAAATTACCCAAATTCTCATTTAGAAAGCAAAGTAGCCAAGAGACAGACGTTGAGGTTGGTCTCCCAGATGTTGATGTTTCTATTCCGGAAGGAAGTTTGGAGATCACGCAACCAAATGTGGAGTTTCACCCACCAGAAGTTGATGTCAAAATAGGTGACCAGGAGAGCAAGTTTAAAATGCCAAAGTTTGGCATTTCCATGCCAAAAATAAAAAGTCCTGACATTGATATAGGTTTATCAAAGAAATATGGCGATATCACACTCCCAGAAGCTAAAGTTGGCCTAAAAGATACAGAAATAAAACTACCATCAGCTAAAGTGGAAATTGAAGCGCCTGAGATTGACGTTCCTGAAGTGGAAATTGAAGCTCCTAAGATTGAAGTTCAACCAGGGGGTGTTGAAGTATCTCCATCAAAATTCAAACTGCCAACAATGAAATTACCCAAATTTTCATTTAGAAAGCAAAGTAGCCAAGAGACAGACGTTGAGGTTGGTCTCCCAGATGTTGATGTTTCTATTCCAGAAGGAAGTTTGGAGATCACTCAACCACAAGTGGAGTTTCACCCACCAGAAGTTGATGTCAAAATAAGTGGCCAGGAGAGCAAGTTTAAAATGCCAAAGTTTGGCATTTCCATTCCAAAGATAAAAAGTCCTGATATTGATATAAGTTTATCAAAGAAAGATGGCCATATCACCTTCCCAGAAGCTAAAGTTGACCTAAGAGATACGGAAATTGAATTACCATCAGCTAAAGTGGATATTGAAGCACCTGAGATTGACGTTCCTGAAATGGAAATTGAAGCTCCTAAGATTGAAGTTCAACCAGGGGGTGTTGAAGTTTCTCCATCAAAATTCAAACTGCCAACAATGAAATTACCCAAATTCTCATTTAGAAAGCAAAGTAGCCAAGAGACAGACGTTGAGGTTGGTCTCCCAGATGTTGATGTTTCTATTCCAGAAGGAAGTTTGGAGATCACTCAACCACAAGTGGAGTTTCACCCACCAGAAGTTGATGTCAAAATAAGTGGCCAGGAGAGCAAGTTTAAAATGCCAAACTTTGGCATTTCCATGCCAAAAATAAAAAGTCCTGACATTGATATAAGTTTGTCAAAGAAGGATAGAGATATTACATTCCCAGAAGCTGAAGTCGCCGATATTGACATTAAACTACCATCAGCCAAAGTTGATATTGAAGCGAATAATATTGAAGTTAAACCAGTTGATGTTGAAGGATCTCCATCAAAATTCAAACTGCCAACGATGAAATTACCCAAATTGTCATTTGGAAAGCAAAGTAGCAAAGAATTTGACATTGACATTGGTCTCCCAGATGTTGATGTTTCTATTCCAGAAGGAAGTTTGGAGATCACACAACCACAAGTTGAGTTTCAGCCACCAGAAGTTGATGTCAAAATAAGTGGCCAGGAGAGCAAATTTAAAATGCCAAAGTTTGGCATTTCCATTCCAAAAATAAAAAGTCCTGACATTGATGTAAGTTTATCAAAGAAATATGGCGATATCACACTCCCAGAAGCTAAAGTTGACCTAAGAGATACAGAAATTGAACTACCATCAGCTAAAGTGGAAATTGAAGCGCCTGAGATTGAAGTTCCTGAAGTGGAAATTGAAGCTCCTAAGATTGAAGTTCAACCAGGGGGTGTTGAAGTATCTCCATCAAAGTTCAAACTGCCAACAATGAAATTACCCAAATTTTCATTTAGAAAGCAAAGTAGCCAAGAGACAGACATTGAGGTTGGTCACCCAGATATTGATGTTTCTATTCCAGAAGGAAGTTTGGAGATCACGCAACCACAAGTGGAGTTTCAACCACCAGAAGTTGATGTCAAAATAAGTGGCCAGGAGAGCAAATTTAAAATGCCAAAGTTTGGCATTTCCATTCCAAAGATAAAAAGTCCTGATATTGATATAAGTTTATCAAAGAAATATGGTGATATCACACTCCCAGAAGCTAAAGTTGACCTAAGAGATACAGAAATTAAACTACCATCAGCTAAAGTGGAAATTGAAGCGCCTGAGATTGACGTTCCTGAAGTGGAAATTGAAGCTCCTAAGATTGAAGTTCAACCAGGGGGTGTTGAAGTATCTCCTTCAAAATTCAAACTGCCAACCATTAAATTACCCAAATTCTCATTTAGAAAGCAAAGTAGCCAAGAGACAGACGTTGAGGTTGGTCTCCCAGATGTTGATGTTTCTATTCCAGAAGGAAGTTTGGATATCACGCAACCACAAGTGGAGTTTCACTCACCAGAAGCTGATGTCAAAATAAGTGGCCAGGAGAGCAAGTTTAAAATGCCAAAATTTGGCATTGCCATGCCAAAAATAAAAAGTCCTGACATTGATATAAGTTTGTCAAAGAAGGATAGAGATATTACATTCCCAGAAACTGAAGTCGCCGATATTGACATTAAACTACCATCAGCCAAAGTTGATATTGAAGCGACTAATATTGAAATTAAACCAGGTGATGTTGAAGGATCTCCATTAAAATTCAAACTGCCAACGATGAAATTACCCAAATTGTCATTTGGAAAGCAAAGTAGCAAAGAATTCGACGTTGACGTTGATCTCCCAGATGTTGATGTTTCTATTCCAGAAGGAAGTTTGGAGATCACGCAACCACAAGTGGAGTTTCAGCCACCAGAAGTTGATGTCAAAATAAGTGGCCAGGAGAGCAAATTTAAAATGCCAAAGTTTGGTATTTCCATTCCAAAGATAAAAAGTCCTGACATGGATATAAGTTTATCAAAGAAAGATGGCGATATCACACTCCCGGGAGCTAAAGTTGACCTTAGAGATACGGAAATTAAATTACCATCGGCTAAAGTGGATATTGAAGCGCCTGAGATTGACGTTCCTGAAGTGGAAATTGAAGCTCCTAAGATTGAAGTTCAGCCAGTTGATGTTAAAGTATCTCCATCAAAATTTAAACTTCCAACAATGAAATTACCCAAATTGTCATTTGGAAAGCAAAGTAGCAAAGAGTTTGACGTTGACGTTGGTCTCCCAGATGTTGATGTTTGTATTCCAGAAGGAAGTTTGGAGATCACGCAACCACAAGTAGAGTTTCACCCAACAGAAGTTGATGTCAAAATAAGTGGCCAGGAGAGCAAATTTAAAATGCCAAAGTTTGGCATTTCCATTCCAAAGATAAAAAGTCCTGATATTGATATAAGTTTATCAAAGAAAGATGGCCATATCACATTCCCAGAAGGTAAAGTTGACCTAAGAGATACGGAAATTGAATTACCATCAGCTAAAGTGGAAATTGAAGCGCCTGAGATTGACGTTCCTGAAGTGGAAATTGAAGCTCCTAAGATTGAAGTTCAACCAGGGGGTGTTGAAGTATCTCCATCAAAATTTAAACTTCCAACAATGAAATTACCCAAATTGTCATTTAGAAAGCAAAGTAGCAAAGAGTTTGACGTTGACGTTGATCTCCCAGGTGTTGATATTTGTATTCCAAAAGGAAGTTTGGAGATCACGCAACCAAATGTGGAGTTTCACACACCAGAAGTTGATGTCAAAATAGGTGACCAGGAGAGCAAGTTTAAAATGCCAAAGTTTGGCATTTCCATTCCAAAAATAAAAAGTCCTGACACTGATATAAGTTTATCAAAGAAAGATGGCCATATCACATTCCCAGAAGGTAAAGTTGACCTAAGAGATACGGAAATTGAATTACCATCAGCTAAAGTGGAAATTGAAGCGCCTGAGTTTGACGTTCCTGAAGTGGAAATTGAAGCTCCTAAGATTGAAGTTCAACCAGGGGGTGTTAAAGTATCTCCATCAAAATTCAAACTGCCAACAATGAAATTACCCAAACTCTCATTTAAAAAGCAAAGTAGCCAAGAGACAGACGTTGAGTTTGGTCTCCCAGATGTTGATGTTTCTATTCCAGAAGGAAGTTTGGAGATCACGCAACCAAATGTGGAGTTTCACCCACCAGAAGTTGATGTCAAAATAAGTGGCCAGGAGAGCAAGTTTAAAATGCCAAAGTTTGGCATTTCCATGCCAAAAATAAAAAGTCCTGACATTGATATAAGTTTGTCAAAGAAGGATAGAGATATTACATTCCCAGAAGCTGAAGTCGCCGATATTGACATTAAACTGCCATCAGCCAAAGTTGATATTGAAGCGACTAATATTGAAGTTCAACCAGGTGATGTTGAAGGATCTCCATCAAAATTCAAACTGCCAACGATGAAATTACCCAAATTGTCATTTGGAAAGCAAAGTAGCAAAGAATTTGACGTTGACATTGGTCTTCCAGATGTTGATGTTTCTGTTCCAGAAGGAAGTTTGGAGATCACGCAACCACAAATGGAGTTTCACCCACCAGAAGTTGATGTCAAAATACGTGGCCAGGAGAGCAAATTTAAAATGCCAAAGTTTGGTATTTCCATTCCAAAGATAAAAAGTCCTGACACTGATATACGTTTATCGAAGAAAGATGGCGATATCACATTCCCAGAAGGTAAAGTTGACCTAAGAGATACGGAAATTGAATTACCATCAGCTAAAGTGGAAATTGAAGCGCCTGAGATTGACGTTCCCGAAGTGGAAATTGAAGCTCCTAAGATTGAAGTTCAACCAGGTGATGTTAAAGTATCTCCATCAAAATTTAAACTTCCAACAATGAAATTACCAAAATTGTCATTTGGAAAGCAAAGTAGCAAAGACTTTGACGTTGACGTTGACGTTGGTCTCCCAGATGTTGATGTTTATATTCCAGAAGGAAGATTGGAGATCACGCAACCACAAGTAGAGTTTCACCCACCAGAAGTTGATGTCAAAGTAGGTGGCCAGGAGAGCAAGTTTAAAATGCCAAAGTTTGGCATTTCCATTCCAAAAATAGAAAGTCCTGACATGGATATAAGTTTATCAAAGAAAGATGGCGATATCACACTCCCAGGAGCTAAAGTTGACCTTAGAGATACGGAAATTAAATTACCATCAGCTAAAGTGGATATTGAAGCGCCTGAAATTGACGTTCCTGAAGTGGAAATTGAAGCTCCTAAGATTGAAGTTCAGCCAGGTGATGTTAAAGTATCTCCATCAAAATTTAAACTTCCAACAATGAAATTACCCAAATTGTCATTTGGAAAGCGAAGTAGCAAAGAGTTTGACGTTGACGTTGGTCTCCCAGATGTTGATGTTTGTATTCCAGAAGGAAGTTTGGAGATCACGCAACCACAAGTAGAGTTTCACCCACCAGAAGTTGATGTCAAGGACAGCAAGTTTAAAATGCCAAAGTTTGGCATTTCCATGCCAAAAATAAAAAGTCCTGACATTGATATAAGCTTATCAACGAAAGATGGAGATATCACACTCCCAGAAGCTGAAGTTGACCTCAGAGATATTGAAATTAAACTACCATCAGCTAATGTGGGTATTGAAACGCCAGAGATTGATATTCCTGAAGTGGAAATTGAAGCTCCTAAGATTGAAGTTCAATCAGGTGATGTTGAAGGGTCTCCATTAAAATTCAAACCGTCAACGATGAAATTACCCAAATTGTCGTTTGGAAAGCAAATTAGCAAAGAGTCTGACGTTGATGTTGCTCTCCCAGATGTTGATGGTTCTATTCCAGAAGGAAGTTTGGAGATCACGCAACCACAAGTGGAGTTTCACCCACCAAAAGTTGATGTCAAAATAGGTGGACAAGATAGCAAGTTTAAAATGCCAACGTTTGGCATTTCCATTACAAAAATAAAAAGTCCTGACATTGATATAAGCTTATCAAAGAAAGATGGAGATAGCCCACTCCCAGAAGCTGAATTTGACCTCAGTGATATTGAAATTAAACAACCATCACCTACAGTGGAAATTGCATCTCCTAAAGTTGACGTTCAAATAAGTAATGTTGAAGGCTCGTCATCAAAATTTAAATTCCCATCTTTTACATTACCTAAATTTGGAGGCTCGCCATCAAAGATTAGCGTTGAAGCACCTGGTTTGAGCAAAAACCTTGAAATTGATGTCAAACATGTAGAAATATCTGAAGACGATGCTACAGTCGTTGTTATAGCACCCAGCACTGATATTGAAGGCCTGTCTACACGAGGGGAACCAGAAGGATCCAGACACAAGTCGGATGTTGATGCTGTAATTGAATTAGAGGTCAAATTAGACGCATCTAAAGCCAGAGTAACGGATTCTGAAAGTGTCAAAACTGAGATTGATGATGTTAGCCCCACCTCTCCAAGTAAATTCAAACTTCCAACATTTAAAATGCCAAAGATGGCTTTTTCAAGACAAAAACCAGAAGGAGAATGTGTTTCCATAGACACAGATGATAAAGACAATCAACTAGAGATGAAAGCTGAACTGAATGGGCACAGTAAATCCCCACAAGCCACTCCAACACTACTTGGTGATATACTAAAGAATTTTGAAGTTCAATTTGATGTTGCAAAAATAGAAAAAAAGTATGAGCATCAAGTCGCATCAAGGCAGGTTCAAGAAGAAGAAAAACTGCAAGGAAAGGAGGTCAATAACAGCAAGCAACAAACTACAACAAGTCCTGAAAGGACAGGATGGTTTAGATTTCCAACATTTGGGCTCTCCTCACCTGTGGAACCTGCCAAAACTCCTCAAAAAGAAGACCAGAAGGATCAGAAGAGCCCAACAGGAGAACATGAAGAAATTAGCCTCACCTCTTCTGTCCTATCGTCCGACGTCTTTGCTGATATCAGATCAACGATGACTAGTGAGCATGTTGTCATGTCCTCATCATCTCCAACCAAGGTCACAGTCAAATATTCTGATCCCAACTTCTCTCCTGATTTCAAAGAGATGCACGATAACATCCTTACTTCCACCACAAGGTCAGAGCTGATAAGGATTGAGCCAAATTTACCAGAGAAAATCACCATCTCGTCATCTGAGTTCTCGTCTTCATCTGAAGAAACAGTGAGACTGCCATCGGGAAAAATACACGTCTTTACCTCAAATATACATGCATCCCCAGAAGCACAGCGGACCAAGCTTCTTTCCACTGTCCAAACAGCCGGGGAGACCAGCCAGGCTTCTTCGTGGACTGTTGAGAGTTCTCAGAGTAGCACGAGAACTGTATCACAGAAAAGAATAATTCGTGAAACGTCGCATGAAAGCAAAGAGACGGTCGTTATTACTAAACAAATCACAAAAACATTTGACCCTGAAGAGCTCTTCACTGACGAAACTGCTTCATCCGTCCAGAGACTCAGAGACTCTGTTCACTCTGAGAAAATTAGATTTTTTGACGGTGTTGAGAAGTGAAATACTTTCATGAAAAGTGCAAGTGTGGAGCTGCCTATATAAAATGTCCTGGGCCCAGTTACAAATAATAACAGAGAGAACAATTGTGGAGAGAATGTTTAATTGAGGGCAGGTATTAACTTTCACTGTAGCTGCATGTTTTTTTTGTCTAGAAAAAGACAAGAGTAATGTTGTCCACAAAGAAAATGTGACACAACTGTTAATAAGCTATGTATCTAAGTGTCTTATGACAGTGCCTCCCCAAATATGCTTAAACGTGGTACAGAATATGTGTAAACGTTTAAGTATCGCAGTTGTGTTCGAACATTACGGGGTGTTAACCAATGGTGCATCATTTTGGGAAGTTAAACAATGGCAAAAATGTATGTTTATGATGACTTCTAAAAGAAGATCATAGAGACTACAACAGTGCAGTGTATGGCATCAAAAATGTGTGTATGTTTGTATGTCTGCTGAGGTGTTCTTGTGGCTCCCGTTCAATTGTAAAGGAAACAATATCAGAAAAAAGTTATGATGACAAAAAGTGTACCACTGTAACTATATTTTTTATTAATAGATTTGCTTAAAGCCTAATTTGCTACAGTAAACATCTATCAGCAGTACATTCTCATTCAATGATGACTAAGATAGTGCCTGTGTAAATAGCTTTTAATGACCTCTGGAGCATCGCCGCATCATTTGTATCCAGACGATTTCATGTGCTTTAACGCCAAATGTTTGCAAGACATGCACAATAAAGACACAATATAACAAGCCAATCAATGTCT
This sequence comes from Entelurus aequoreus, assembly GCF_033978785.1. NCBI lineage: Eukaryota > Metazoa > Chordata > Actinopteri > Syngnathiformes > Syngnathidae > Entelurus > Entelurus aequoreus. The sequence goes on along the minus strand of NC_084753.1, from coordinate 31,246,989 downwards.
GTAATTGATGACTTACCAGAGATTTTTGAATATCCGATAGGCTTTAAGGTCAGGGCTCCAGTCATGTTCTACCACAGCAAACCCCTCCAAGCATGCCTTTATGGGACCTCCCAGCAGGCACAAGACATTGATACAATGTTGATTATACGTACATGTCCTTTAAAACTGACTTAGAAACAACGTTGCAAAATAGTTGTATTTGTAAATTGAGACAATGTTGGTGTCTAACGTTGGATTCATGTTGTTGGTTGGGAAATTACTAAATTTCAATGGTCAAATCAACGTCGCAACGTTGTATTTGTGTTGTAGAATATTGGTTGGGAAATGACCAAAATGCAATGGTCAAATCAACATCAGAACCCAACATTGAATAAACGTTAAAAAAAACATGTTTCAACGTTGTATTTGTGTTGTAGAATATTGGTTGGGAGATAACCAAATTTAAATGGTCAATAGGGGTGTAACGGTACACAAAAATTTCGGTTCGGTACGTACCTCGGTTTAGAGGTCACGCTTCGGTTCATTTTCGGTACAGTAAGAAACCAACAAAATTTAAATTTTTGGGTTATTTATTTACCAAATTTGCAAAATCTTCCACCAAAAATATTTTTCTTAGTGGAATATTTGATGTGAAGTAATCGGAACCTTGGATAGGTCAATAATTCACAATAACATTGATTTTGATTCAATATTATGTTTTGAGCAATGACAGTTTGAAAGAAAAAAACCCAGCTTTGTTTTATTAGTCAACATTGCAACTTTTTCTAAATTACATTTAACCTTTAAGCTTTTTTATTTCACTTTTGTTATGTTTTTGTTTATTTTAAAAGTATTTTTAGAATGTGCCGTGGGCCTTTAAAACATTAGCTGTGGGCCGCAAATGGCCTCCGGGGCACACTTTTGACACCCCGGCTATAGATAATAAAAAATTAAATCTGATAAATCTATGGATAAAAAGCAGAGCCTGGCGACGCATGCGCGTTTATCATAACTCTCTCGCTCTCTCTGTCTCTGCCCCTCCCTCACCAATGCTGCTGCGCGCACAATTTGTTTTGTTTTTAACCCCTTCTTAACCCTGAACGTACATTGAAAATACATGCAACCCTAACTCAAAATGCCAGACATTTGAGGCATTTAAGAAACTCCGCCCTGACAGCTCCGCAAAAAAGGACATGTCCGGTGAAAAGAGGACGTATGGTCAGTCCTCTCTGAGCTGCCACCTTACCGTGGTAGAGGAGTTTGCGTGTCCCAATGATCCTAGGAGCTATGTTGTCTGGGGGCTTTATGCCCCCTGGTAGGGTCTCACAAGACAAACTGGTCCTAGGTGAGGGATCAGACAAAGAGCAGCTCGAAGACCTCAATGAAAAATAAAACCTATGGACCCAGATTTCCCTCGCCCGGACGCGGGTCACCGGGGCCCCCCTCTGGAGCCAGGCCCGGAGGTGGGGCACGATAGCGAGCGCCTGGTGGCCGGGCCTGTCCCCATGGGGCCCGGCCGGGCACAGCCCGAAGAGGCAACGTGGGTTCCCCCTCCAATGGGCTCACCACCCATAGCAGGGGTCATAGAGGTCGGGTGCGATGTGAGCTGGGCGGAAGCCGAAGGCAGGGCACTTGGCGGTCCGATCCTCGGCTACAGAAGCTAACTCTTGGGACGTGGAACGTCACCTCGCTGGGGGGGAAGGAGCCTGAGCTAGTGCGCGAGGTGGAGAAGTTCCGACTAGACATAGTCGGACTCACTTCGACGCACAGCAAGGGCTCTGGAACCAGTTCTCTCGAGAGGGGCTGGACTCTCTTCTACTCTGGCGTTGCTGGCAGTGAGAGGCGACGGGCTGGGGTGGCAATTCTTGTTGCCCCCCGGCTCAGAGCCTGCATGTTGGAGTTCAACCCGGTGGACGAGAGGGTAGCTTCCCTCCGCCTTCGGGTGGGGGAACGGGTCCTGACTGTGGTTTGCGCTTACGCGCCAAACCGCAGCTCAGAGTACCCACCCTTTTTGGATTCACTCGAGGAAGTACTTGAGAGTGCTCCCCCGGGTGATTCCCTCGTTCTACTGGGGGACTTCAATGCTCATGTTGGCAGCGACAGTGAAACCTGGAGAGGCGTGATTGGGAAGAATGGCTGCCCCGATCTGAACCCGAGCGGTGTTTTGTTATTGGACTTTTGTGCCCGTCACAGATTGTCCATAACAAACACCATGTTCAAACATAAGGGTGTCCATACCTGTATGTGCACTTGGCACCAGGACACCCTAGGCCGCAGTTCCATGATCGACTTTGTAGTTGTGTCGTCGGATTTGCGGCCTCATGTTTTGGACACTCGGGTGAAGAGAGGGGCGGAGCTTTCTACCGATCACCACCTGGTGGTGAGTTGGCTGCGATGGTGGGGGAGGATGCCGGACAGACCTGGCAGGCCCAAACGCATTGTGAGGGTTTGCTGGGAACGTCTGGCAGAGTCTCCTGTCAGAGAGAGTTTCAATTCCCACCTCCGGAAGAACTATGAACATGTCACGAGGGAGGTGCTGGACATTGAGTCCGAATGGACCATGTTCCGCACCTCTATTGTCGAGGCGGCTGATTGGAGCTGTGGCCGCAATGTAGTTGGTGCCTGTCGTGGCGGTAATCCTAGAACCCGTTGGTGGACACCGGCGGTGAGGGATGCCGTCAAGCTGAAGAAGGAGTCCTATCGGGTTCTTTTGGCTCATAGGACTCCTGAGGCAGCGGACAGGTACCAACAGGCCAAGCGGTGTGCGGCTTCGGCGGTCGCGGAGGCAAAAACTCGGACATGGGAGGAGTTCGGGGAAGCCATGGAAAACGACTTCCGGACGGCTTTGAAGCGATTCTGGACCACCATCCGCCGCCTCAGGAAGGGGAAGCAGTGCACTATCAACACCGTGTATGGTGAGGATGGTGTTCTGCTGACCTCGACTGCGGATGTTGTGGATCGGTGGAGGGAATACTTCGAAGACCTCCTCAATCCCACCAACACGTCTTCCTATGAGGAAGCAGTGCCTGGGGAATCTGTGGTGGGCTCTCCTATTTCTGGGGCTGAGGTTGCTGAGGTAGTTAAAAAGCTCCTCGGTGGCAAGGCCCCGGGGGTGGATGAGATCCGCCCGGAGTTCCTTAAGGCTCTGGATGCTGTGGGGCTGTCTTGTTGACAAGACTCTGCAGCATCGCGTGGACATCGGGGGCGGTACCTCTGGATTGGCAGACCGGGGTGGTGGTTCCTCTCTTTAAGAAGGGGAACCGGAGGGTGTGTTCTAACTATCGTGGGATCACACTCCTCAGCCTTCCCGGTAAGGTCTATTCAGGTGTGCTGGAGAGGAGGCTACGCCGGATAGTCGAACCTCGGATTCAGGAGGAACAGTGTGGTTTTCGTCCTGGTCGTGGAACTGTGGACCAGCTCTATACTCTCGGCAAGGTCCTTGAGGGTGCATGGGAGTTTGCCCAACCAGTCTACATGTGTTTTGTGGACTTGGAGAAGGCATTCGACCGTGTCCCTCGGGAAGTCCTGTGGGGAGTGCCCAGAGAGTATGGGGTATCGGACTGTCTGATTGTGGCGGTCCGCTCCCTGTATGATCAGTGCCAGAGTTTGGTCCGCATTGCCGGCAGTAAGTCGGACACGTTTCCAGTGAGAGTTGGACTCCGCCAATGCTGCCCTTTGTCACCGATTCTGTTCATAACTTTTATGGACAGAATTTCTAGGCGCAGTCAAGGCGTTGAGGGCATCTGGTTTGGTGGCTGCAGGATTAGGTCTCTGCTTTTTGCAGATGATGTGGTCCTGATGGCTTCATCTGGCCAGGATCTTCAGCTCTCGCTGGATCGGTTCGCAGCTGAGTGTGAAGCGACTGGGATGAGAATCAGCCCCTCCAAGTCCGAATCCATGGTTCTCGCCCGGAAAAGGGTGGAGTGCCATCTCCGGGTTGGGGAGGAGATCTTGCCCCAAGTGGAGGAGTTCAAGTACCTCGGAGTCTTGTTCACGAGTGAGGGAAGAGTGGATCGTGAGATCGACAGGCGGATCGGTGCGGCGTCTTCAGTAATGCGGACGCTGTATCGATCCGTTGTGGTGAAGAAGGAGCTGAGCCGGAAGGCAAAGCTCTCAATTTACCGGTCGATCTACGTTCCCATCCTCACCTATGGTCATGAGCTTTGGGTTATGACCGAAAGGACAAGATCACGGGTACAAGCGGCCGAAATGAGTTTCCTCCGCCGGGTGGCGGGGCTCTCCCTTAGAGATAGGGTGAGAAGCTCTGCCATCCGGGGGGAGCTCAAAGTAAAGCCGCTGCTCCTCCACATCGAGAGGAGCCAGATGAGGTGGTTCGGGCATCTGGTCAGGATGCCACCCGAACGCCTCCCTAGGGAGGTGTTTAGGGCACGTCCGACCGGTAGGAGGCCACGGAGAAGACCCAGGACACGTTGGGAAGACTATGTCTCCCGGCTGGCCTGGGAACGCCTCGGGATCCCCCGGGAGGAGCTGGACGAAGTGGCTGGGGAGAGGGAAGTCTGGGCTTCCCTGCTTAAGCTGCTGCCCCCGCGACCCGACCTCGGATAAGCGGAAGAAGATGGATGGATGGATGGATGGTCAGTCTATCGTAGCCCATTGTTTACACAACGTGCAGTACGCTACTTAATATGTCCATGTGGAAACTCGTTCAGTACACCTCCGGACCGAACCGAAGCCCCCGTACAGAAACGGTTCAATTCAAATACACGTACCGTTACACCCCTAATGGTCAAATCAACAACTGAACATTGATTAAACATCTTTAAGCAGCACGTTGTTTCAAAATTAGGTTTGAGTTGCTCAACGCCAGGACCTAATTCCACAATTTCTCAACGTTGTTTCAATGTCTTGTGCCCGCTGGGCTTGCTCTGTTCACTGGGAACAGAACAAGGTGTTCCCCAAATTGTTCTAATTATAATTATAATTGTTGTGAGCATACAATAGTCCAAATGTCTTACTTAAATGAAGAATTAAGAGTGGTTTAGTGGAGTTCTCGGTTGGTTACTTCAATAGTGGTTAGAGTGTCCGCCATGAGATCCGGTAGGTTGTGAGTTCAAACCATACATGCCAACCCTCCCGAATTTTCCGGGAGACTCACGAATTTCAGTGCCTCTCCCGAAAATCTCCCGGGACAACCATTCTCCCAAATTTCTACCGATTTCCAGCCGGACAACTATATTGGGGGCGTGCCTTAAAGGCACTGCCTTTAGCGTCATCTCTCACCTGAAAAGGAGACTATTATATATGTCTCCGTTATCCATAGGTTTATCTATAACCCATAAAGTAGGCAGGCACGGAGCTATTTCTCAGCGTGTGTTTATACCAGCTAATACACTGACACACAACATCCGGATTCTCATCATGAATTGCTTCAAAACTACGGCAAGTAGTAATATCCAAAATTTCCAGCCGGAAAAACAATATTGGGGGCGTGCCTTAAAGGCACTGCCTTTAGCGTCCTCTCACCTGAAAAGGAGACTATTATATATGCCTCCGTTATCCATAGGTTTATCTATAACCCATAACACGGTGGCCGAATGGATATAGTCACTCATGAACGGTCAGAGAAGCACAAGGCGGCGGCAACGCAGTATTATGGGCCACCTTGCAAGCAACATCCCGTTCTCATTTGCGGATGTTTTCAACAAATACGTGAAGGATATGTTCCCGGATTCAGAGATTGCTCGCCAGTACTCAAATGGCAGAACAAATAGTGAAAGGTAAGTGTTATTTTTTTTTTAAAGTAAGCAGCAAGTACAGTACAGTTAGTAGAACAACTGTGTTTTCATTACTGTGTACTGTACTATATATATATATATATGTATGTGTGGAAAAAAAATCACAAGACTACTTCATCTCTACAGGCCTGTTTCATGAGGGGTTTCCTCAATCATCAGGAGATGATTGAGGAAACCCCTCATGAAACAGGCCTGTAGAGATGAAGTAGTCTTGTGATTTTTTTTCCACACATACATATATTGCGCTCTACCACGGTATTGAGCACTATTTTTTTGGATAATCTAATTAAGACATATATATATATATATATATATATATATATATATATATATATATATATATATTAGGGGTGTGGGAAAAAATCGATTCGAATCGCGATTCTCACGTTGTGCGATTCATAATCGATTCTCATTTTTAAAAAATCAATTTTTAATTTATTTATTTATTTTATTATTTTATTTTTTATTAATCAATCCAACAAAACAATACACAGCAATACCATAACAATACAATCCAATTCCAAAACCAAACCCGACCCAGCAACACTCAGAACTGCAATAAACAGAGCAATTGCGAGGAGACACAAACACGACACAGAACAAACCAAAAGTAGCGAAACGAAAATGAATATTATCAACAACAGTATCAATATTAGTTACAATTTCAACATAGCAGTGACTAAAAATCCCTCATTGACATTATCATTAGACATTTATAAAAAATTTAAAAAATGAACAATAGTGTCACAGTGGCTTACACTTGCATCGCATCTCATAAGCTTGACAACACACTGTGTCCAATATTTTCACAAAGATAAAATAAGTCATATTTTTGGTTCATTTAATAGTTCAAACAAATGTACATTATTGCAAACAGTTGATAAAACATTGTCCTTTTTAGATTTTACAAAAATCTAATACTCTGCTTGCATGTCAGCAAACTGGGGTAGATCCTGCTGAAATCCTATGTATTGAATGAATAGAGAATCCTTTTGAATCGGGAAAAAAATCGTTTTTGAATTGAGAATCGCGTTGAATTGAAAAAAAATCGATTTTGAATCGAATCGTGACCCCAAGAATCGATATTGAATCGAATCGTGGGACACCCAAAGATTCACAGCCCTAATATATATATATATATATATATATATATATATATATATATATATATATATATATATATATATATATATATATATATATAAGAAATACTTTAATTTCAGTGAATTATAGCTATAAATATACTCCTCCCCCCTTAACCCCGCCCCACCCCCAATCTCCCGAATTCGGAGGTCTCAAGGTTGGCAAGTATGGTTCAAACCCAAGTCATACCAAAGACTATAAAAATGGGACCCATTACCTCCCTGCTTGGCACTCAGCATCAAGGGTTGGAATTGGGGGTTAAATCACCAAAAATGATTCCCGGGTGCGGCCACCGCTGCTGCTCACTGCTCCCCTCACCTCCCAGGGGGTGATCAAGGGTGATGGGTCAAATGCAGAGGATAATCTCACCACACCTAGTGTGTGCGTGACAATCATTGGTACTTTAACTTTAAACAAGAGGCATATTTTTCCATAAGAGAGACAATATCGCATTCACACCCTAGAGGGAGACACAGCTCAACTTAAATGTTTCACAACCGCTGAAGGGCTCTTTCAGTAATACAGGTGGCAAAAAAAAAGCATTAACATGAATCACAGTCCGACATCTTTCCATAGCTAGCACTTTGATAACGTTACAGTCGGACAGTTCGAACGCGTACAGGTCAGGTATAACCACTTACCCGACTTTAACTATCTAACTGGAGTTGTGTGACCTTATAAGAACATTTGCCTCTTCAAATAGACGACGCGGTTAAAGTTTGTTTGCTAATTTAAAACTGTCCGAGCCGCCATCGCGCCTTCGTGTGCCGCCTTCAAGTGATGCTCGTAACGCCCATAAATGTAAACTACCTTCTTTTGTTCATAATTCCTGCTCTTTTTTAAACCATCTTTAATTCTTAGTAGTTGCCAGGGGAAACGTGTAAGGTTTAATTAAGGATGCCCGAGAAGATGAATATGCCGCCGACGTCCGGTTTCGCGTGGGGAATCGCCACATTTCCGAGGGTACTGGAAGTTGAAGCTCCGCTGCCAGTGCGCATGCTCCCGGCACTTGGATGCCAAGCGGCGAACTTGCCTGCCCGTCGCCCACAACAGCCTGCATCCTCTTCATCAGCACCAGTGTGATGAAGACAGTCCTGCTCTGACATTCTGGACCAGCCTGCATACAGGTAGGGAGAGTCTTTTTTTTTTTTTCAACACATTTTGTGGGCACATTTTATCCGGCACAGTGCCATCTGGTGTGCTTTAAAAAAATTGAAAATAAAAAACACAAAATAAGAGTGTTTAAAATGTGATAAAAAGTAGGAAATTTGACCTCAGATCTGTTAATATTGAAGAGTGTGTTCAAGTGTGGGTGTAGCAGAAGCTGGTGTATTATAATACCACTAGTAATACTGTATATTTTAGTTTCATTAATACTGTATCTTTTAGTTTCGCCCACTGGCAGTAAATGGGCTACCTGTTGTGTGACGTGCAGGAAAAGCTCTGTAATTTATTGTTGCGCTTCAGGAGTATTTCTGATCGGCATGTTTTGTAGGGTACAATATACGTCCTTTATTACTCTATTTGGGGCGGTACGAGAGAGAAACGGCGCTCTTCGTGGCAGGAGAGGTTGTCGTGACTCTGACCTGGATGCAGCCCTTTTACCTGAATACCAAGAGGGCCACTGCGGACCGGAATCGTCTTCCAGGGAAAAGCTCCATCGTATATATACGAAAAAAAGGCAGCGGTAGAGGAGTTGAGATGTGTTGCATGTGGAAAACAGACCTTAAAAGCCTACTGAAATTAAATGTTCTTATTTAAACGGGGATAGCAGATCCATTCTATGTGTCATACTTGATCATTTCGCGATATTGCCATATTTTTGCTGAAAGGATTTAGTAGAGAACATCGACGATAAAGTTCGCAACTTTTGGTCGCTGATAAAAAAAAAGCCTTGCCTGTACCAGAAGTAGCGTGACGTCACAGGTTGAAAGGCTCCTCACATTTCCTCATTGTTTACACCAGCAGCGAGAGCGATTCGGACCGAGAAAGCGACATTTACCCCATTAATTTGAGCCAGGATGAAAGATTCGTGGATGAGGAACGTGAGAGTGACGGACTAGATTGCAGTGCAGGACGCATCTTTTTTCGCTCTGACCGTAACTTAGGTACAAGCTGGCTCATTGGATTCCACACTCTCTCCTTTTTCTATTGTGGATCACGGATTTGTATTTTAAACCACCTCGGATACTATATCCTCTTGAAAATGAGAGTCGAGAACGGGAAATGGACATTCACAGTGACTTTTATCTCCACGACAATACATCGGCGAAGCACTTTAGCTACGGAGCTAACGTGATAGCATCGGGCTTAACTGCAGATAGAAACAAAATAAATAAACCCCTGACTGGAAGGATAGACAGAAAATCAACAATACTATTAAACCATGGACATGTAACTACACGGTTAATGCTTTCCAGCCTGGCGAAGCTTAACAATGCTGTTGCTAACGACGGCATTGAAGCTAACTTAGCAACGGGACCTCACAGAGCTATGCTAAAAACATTAGCTATCCACCTACGCCAGCCAGCCCTCATCTGCTCATCAACACCCATGCTCACCTGCGTTCCAGCGATCGACGGAGCGACGAAGGACTTCACCCGATCATCAATGCGGTCGGCGGCTAGCGTCGGATAGCGCGTCTGCTATCCAAGTAAGTCCTCCTTGTTGTGTTGCTGCAGCCAGCCGCTAATACACCGATCCCACCTAAAGCTTTCTTCTTTGCAGTCTTCATTGTTCATTAAACAAATTGCAAAATATTCACCAACACAGATGTCCAGAATACTGTGGAATTTTGCGATGAAAACCGAGCTTTTGTGTCCGAATACTTCAGTTTCAACAATTGACGTCACGCGCATACGGCATCATACATAGACGTTTCAACCGGAAGTTTAGCGGGAAATTTAAAATTGCACTTTATAAGTTAACCCGGCCGTATTGGCATGTGTTGCAATGTTAAGATTTCATCATTGATATATAAACTATCAGACTGCGTGGTCGGTAGTAGTGGGTTTCAGTAGGCCTTTAAGGATACACCTGCGTGAGCAGTGGTTCTTATCTATAGGGCCGGGGGCCCATTGTTGGTCCCCCTACAGGGCCCTGCAAGATTATCTTTCTCAGCTGTGGTAGTAATGACAATATCAAACAAACATAAGAAGTCTGGAGCTAAAGTTAGAGAAGTTTCTTAAGCGCAAGAATTATGACTAAACTGGTGAAACGATATTTCCAATTGTACTCTAATTTTATTGACAGTTTAGTTAAGAAACACATTCATTATTTTATTAATTTAGTTTATATTTGAGTGATTAACGAGTCCCTTCTCATGCAGTATATTTGGTTAGTACCCATTTTTCCTAATCAGGCTGACCTAAGTCTAACCCAGCAGGCACAAGACATTAAAACAACGTTGAGAACTTGTTGAGTTAGGTCCTGACAAACAAACATAACGTTGAAACAACATGCTTTTTGACAAAGTTTAATCAATGTTGGGTTCTGGCGTTGATTTGACCATTGAATTTTTGATAATTTCCCAACCAATATTCTACAACACAAATACAACGTTGAAACAACATGCTTTTTGCGTTTATTCAATGTCAGGTTGTGACGTTGATTTGACCATTGAAATTTAGTAATTTCCCAACCAACAACGTGGATCCAACGTTGTCTCAATTTACAAATACAACTATTTTTCAAAGACAGTTTGAAAGGACATGTATGTAAAATCAACGTTGTATCAATGTCTTGTGTCTGCTGGGAAGGTTTATGTGTTAGATAAATATTAATCCTTGGGATTAGCACTTAGTATCATATCATTTGAAAAGGTTGTAAACTGTAAGTAGGTTAGACATGATTATTGAATACAATTAAAATCAAGAGTAAGATGACTAATTCAGTTTTTATATTTTGAGTGGAAAAGTTGGGTCCCAAGGTCTAAAATGGGGGAAACGCCTACTGACTTTAGAGCTGCAACGTTTAATCGTTTGAATCAGTGATTCTCAAACTGTGGTATGTGTACCACTCCATCTACTGGTAGACCAAATAATTACTTGGCTAAAGTACAGTGTTTTATTTTCCTGTATTCATACACAGTGCTATTGTTCAAACTGTGTGTAATGTTACAGTGGCCGAACATATTAAATATATTTGCTTTATCTGCCTTGCTTTAATCAATACTTAGGCCTACTACACTACTGTATTTTAATGTTGGTCATTATGGTGGTACCTGGAGAGCCAAGTGTTTTTTGAGCTGGCTTTAAATTGATTGATTGAAACTTTTATTAGTAGATTTCACAGTTCAGTACATATTCCGTACAATTGACCACTAAATGGTAACACCTGAATAAGTTTTTCAACTTGTTTATGTCGGGGTCCACGTAAATCAATTCATGGTAAATATATTATAGAAAAGTATTCGATTAAGCCTTTATTGAGTCTAACTAACAGAAATGTATCAAATCTGAACTGCAGTAAGTGTCCAAACTTTAAATACGCGGACATCCCAGCAGGCACAAAACATTGATACAACACTGATTATATGTCCTTTGAAACATCCAATGTTGCAAAATAGTCATATTTGTAAATTGAGACCATGTTGATGTTCAATGTTGCATCCACGTTGTTGGTTGGGAAATGACCAAAATTCAATGGTCAAATCAACGTCACAACCTGACCATGGATAAACGTTGTCAAAAAGCATGTTGTTTCAATGTTGTATTTGTGGTGTAGAATATTGGTTAATAAATGACCACATTTCAATGGTCAAATCAACGTCAGAACCCAACGTTGATTAAATGTTGTCAAAAAGCATGTTGTTTCAACATTGTATTTGTGTTGTAAAACATTGGTTGGGAAATGACCAAAATTCAATGGTCAAATCAACGTCAGAACCCAACATTGATTAAACGTTGTCAAAAAGCCTGTTGTTTCAACATTGTATTTTGTGTTGTCGAATATTGGTTGGAAAATGACCAAAATTTAATGGTCAAATCAACGTCAGAACCCAACATTGATAAAACGTCAGCAAAAAGCCTGTTGTTTCAACGTTGTATTTGTGTTGTAGAATATTGGTTGGGAAATGACCAAAAATCAATGGTCAAATCCACATCAGAACCCAACATGGATTAAACGTCGTGAAAAAGCATGTTGTTTCAACGTTATGTTTGAGTTGCCCAACGTCAGGACCTAATTCAACAAGTTCTCAACGTTGTTTCAATGTCTTGTGCCTGCTGGGATAGTTTTCAGTGGCCATTACAACAGCGCACGTTATCAGGGTGGTGTGTGTGCGCTGTGATCAGAAGAGTTTTTGAATTATTGTTTTATTAATACACACGTGTTAAAATGGCAATTTCAATGTGGATAATGTGCATTTGTTAGAAAATATGAATGAACTTTAAAGCAAGCAGAAAAAAACGATTGTTTATTTCAACTCTTTTCCCGAAAATACGCATTGTGGTTTTAAAGTGTGCTTTATCTGATTACTTGAATAATCAAACAAACTAATCGATTCCTAAAATAATTGATAGCTGTAGCCATACATGACTGCTTTAGATATTTTATAGAAATATTATTAACCTAATGCACACATTATATTTCTATTACAGCAAAAAATCTCACCACAGATCATTTAATTTGATGTATTGTACAGAAAGTGGTGGGGGAAAAACTTCCAAGTATGCTTTCCTTTAACCAAGTGTTCAAAATGGATGAACTTGTGCTTAATTTTAGTGTCAAATATGTTTTAGTCCAAAACTATTAAATGTAACACATTCAGGAGTTTCTCTGAATCGCAATGAATGTGATTCTACTTCCTGTAATTCCTATTCAACATTCTGTGGGGGTGGAGCCAATTCTATTCGAATTTCCAAAATTCTTTTTGCAGAAGCCTGATATGCAACATGTTAATGACAACCAATAACCCGTCCACTTGTGAAATACAAAAATAAAATAACTGTCATCCAAGTGGAGGTATGACTTAAAGGCCTACTGAAACCCACTACTACTGACCACGCAGTCTGATAGTTTATATATCAATGATGAAATCTTGACATTGCAACACATGCCAATACGGCCAGGTTAACTTATAAAGTGCAATTTTAAATTTCCCGCTAAACTTCCGGTTGAAAATGTCTGTGTATGATGACGTATGCGCGTGATGTCAATCGTTGAAACGGGAAGTATGCGGACACATTGAATCCTATATAAAAAACTCTGTTTTCATCTCAAAATTCCACAGTATTCTGGACATCTGTGTTGGTGAATCTTTTGCAATTTGTTTAATGAACAATGAAGACTGCAAAGAAGAAAGTTGTAGGTGGGATCGGTGTATTAGCGGCGGACTACAGCAACACAACCAGGAGGACTTTGAGGATAGCAGACGCGCTAGCCGAACGACCTCACCTTGATTTCCTCCGTCTCCGGGCCGCCGACCGCATCGGTGATCGGGTGAAGTCCTTCGTCGTACCGTCGATCGCTGGAACGCAGGTGAGCACGGGTCGTGATGAGCAGATGAGAGCTGGCGTAGGTGCAGAGCTAATGTTTTTAGCATAGCTCTGTCGAGGTTCCGTAGCTAAGTTAGCTTCAATGGCGTCATTAGCAACAGCATTACTAACCTTCGCCAAGCTGGAAAGCATTAACCGTGTAGTTACATGTCCAGAGTTTGGTAGTATTGTTGATCTTCTGGCTATCCTTCCAGTCAGGGGCTTATTTCTTTTGTTTCTATCTGCATTTAAGCACGATGCTATCACGTTAGCTCCGTAGCTAAAGTGCTTCACCGATGTATTGTCGTGGAGATAAAAGTCACTGTGAATGTCCATTTCGTGTTCTCGACTCTCATTTTCAAGAGGATATAGTATCCGAGGTGGTTTAAAATACAAATCCGTGATCCACAAGAGAAAAAGGAGAGAGTGTGGAATCCAATGAGCCAGCTTGTACCTAAGTTACGGTCAGAGCGAAAAAAGATACGTTCTAGTCCTTCACTTTCACGTTGCTCATCCACGACTCTTTCATCCTCGCTCAAATTAATGGGGTAATCGTCGCTTTCTCGGTCCGAATCTCTCTCGCTGCTGGTGTAAACAATAGGATAATGTGAGCAGTCCTAGTGTCGTCACGCTACTTTCGGTAGGGGCAAGGCTTTTTTTTATCAGAGACCAAAAGTTGCGAACTTTATCGTCGTTGTTCTATACTAAATCCTTTCAGCAAAAATATGGCAATATCGCGAAATGATCAAGTATGACATAGAATGGATCTGCTATCCCCGTTTAAATTTTAAAAAATCATTTCAGTAGGCCTTTAAAGAAGGATGTACTGTATGAATCCCTTTATATTAGAAATAAAGCATGACTGAAGCCTCATGCTAGGCATTGGAATTTTAATTCTGTGACGCTTCACTGGAACCAGATCAGACTGGAATCACATGCGGACTACCACGGGGCTCTGGGTCCATACCTCCGCAGACCTTCTAATTCTGTCCGATGATCCGGCACGAGCGAGCACTCCTTGCCTCCAGAAGGACAATCCCGGCCTCTGATAGGGAATAAAGCTTGTATTGTCTGCCGGGCTGCCGCCTGGGGAAAGACAGAGGCAATCCCAGGTTCCACACAGAGGTCTCACCAACGGCGAGGCTCCCCCCGTCTTGAAGGCAGTAATTGCCGCATAAAGCCACACATGAATTCCCCCCCAAATCAGCTGTGGGCTTTGTGCGCTCAGGCAAAGTGCTCCACTTACACAATCAGAGGCATGAAACCTCATTTTTTGTACCCATGGCAACAGCGGCGGGCCGTCACTGTCTGATTGTATGAAAAGTGCTCTTTCACTCAACTTACGGGCGCACATGGAAGAGAGCCGAGTCCTCCACGCTTTCCAGGTGTCGCCGCCAGAGAGGCGAGCTGAAGGACGTTAGTGACCGCATCTCCATGGTAATGGAGTTGACAAAGCGAGCTGTTGATCGTCGCTCGGCTGTTGCCGAGCATGCAGCCGACACCAAATGGCCAACAGCTGCTGACTGCGCTCACAGAAAAAGGATGTTTGTTTGAGGCCGAAGAGAATCTCCGAAATATCCACTTTGTGCCCCTGTTAGTGCCACTACTAACACAACTAGTCAACTAAAAAATTGAAATAATAAAGCTATTGTGTAGCGAAGAGACAATGGACTATAAGGCTGGCTTCAGGCTGCTGAGGAAGGTTTATTGACACTTCATCATATAGAGTGGAAATAGGAAGAAAGCTTGCTGTTCTGGTCCTAATTCTACTGTTCCAAGTTCTGAGATGAGTTATAGTTATGTTATTGTAGTGTGGGAAGAGTAAGTATTTCATCCCCTGGTGATTTGGTAAACTTAGGCCCTTACAAAGACATTGACAGCAGGCAATTTTAGGGTCGACATACAAATTGTAAAACATCTCAGGACGGATTTTGGTCAAAGACACCTCCGTGTGGTGCTGTGGTTGTTGTTATTGTCGTGTGAATGCCCAAGCATGTAAGATTCTACACTAGTGGTTCTTAACCTGGGTTCGATCGAACCCTAGGGGTTCGGTGAGTCGGGCTCAGGGGTTCGGCGGAGGTCAAGACACACCCGACTCATCGTGTAAAAAAAAACTTCTCCCTATCGGCGTATTACGGATATGGCAACAGCAGAAGTCAGACTGATTTGCAGGTGTGTAATTTGTTGTGAGTTTATGCATTGTGTTGGTTTTGTTGTTTGAACAAGGTGATGTTCATCCACGGTTCATTTTGTGCACCAGTAAAAAAACATGGTAACACTTTAGTATGGGGGACATATTCACCATTAATTAGTTGCTTATTAACATGCATATTAGTAACATATTGGCTCTTAACTAGTCATTATTAAGTACTTATTAATGCCTTATTCGGCTTGGCCTTATTATAACCCTAACCCTCTAACCCTAACCAAATAACTCTAAATTAAGTCTTTGTTACTTAGAATATGTTCCCCTAGTGTCCAAAAAACTCTAAATTAAGTCTTTGTTACTTAGAATATGTTCCCCTAGTGTCCAAAAAACTCTAAATTAAGTCTTTGTTACTTAGAATATGTTCCACATACTAAAGTGTTACCAAAAACATATAACTTTGTCTTGAATTTGAAAAAAAAAAACATTTTATTTTTCACTAAAGAAGGGTTCGGGGAATGCGCATATGAAACTGGTGGGGTTCGGTGCCTCCAACAAGATTAAGAACCACTGTTCTACACCAAAAAAATCATCTATTTATTATTATCTCGCCGCAAAAGTTTGCCGCGCTCCACCGCCCACAGTTTTCATCCAATCGGAACTGTTGGAAGTATCAAAACGGAACTGTTGGAAGTATCAAAAATATCCCGGATTACCCAGAATTCCCGGTTTTCCGGGATATTTTGCCCATTGAAAATGAATGGGCCAATTTTCAAACAAGCACAACTCCCACATTTCTCTCCCGATTAGAACCGTTCCACCATTCGCATACTCCACTCACCTTGGACAATCAAACTACCATTTTACAAGTTCAAAACATTTTTCCAAAGCCCTATTTTCACCTCTTCCCGGAAAGCTTTCACAGTCCACATTTTTCAACCGTTTTTTGACGATTCCACCTTCAAAACATTCCTCTTAGTTGGGACAACACATGCTCCTATTTTTATTTTCGTAAAAATGACCAGTCTTCCCGAAATTGCAGGAACTCCGAAATACCCATTGTCAATTCAAACTGTTACTACGTCAATATTTTTCAACCGATTCCAAAAATTCCCGCACCAACCCATTCATATCATCTAGGACAATTGTGTTAGTATGAATATTTTCAAAAAATTCCGGTTTTCCAGACATTCACAAATTTCCAGGAAATTCCCATTCTAATGAATGGACATCATAGTTCTACAATGCCCTAAATTCGCAAAATGTTGCGCCATTTTAAAACCGGATTTTGACCTTTCAACCATCTACCCACACTATTCCTCCGATATAGCAAACACAAAACATGTTTTTCCTTTCTCCAAATTCCCGGTTTTCTCAGGATTTCCCAGAATTTTCTCCCCATTGACAATAAATAGGCATTATACAGTCTACTGCATATCCCACATTTCTCATCCTATTTGAACCATTCGAACATGCACACACTCCACTCACCCATGACATTCAAGCCAGCATGTTTCCCGGTTTGGAAAAATCCCTGATTACCTGGAATTACCAGGAATATGCCCGCCTTGAAAATGAATGGGCAATGTACAAACCTCTCCATATCCCACATTTCTCAACCAATTTGAACAGTCCCAACATCCATACACTCCACTCACCCTGGACATTCAAGCATTTCAGTTCTACCCAGGCGTATAGGCGGTTTGGCGGCTTGCACACATAGGGCATTCACACGCAATTCCTAGCGGAATTGCAAATTCTAGTTGTTGTTGTTGAGCAATTTAAGCCTCTGAACAGGACTCACAAAGATTGTCTGCTTGAAGTTCACTTCGCAAATTGTAGCAGTTCATAAGACCTGTGGGAGTGCAGGTCAACCCCTGACACAGAGAGCACCAAGGCTCAGCGGTTGCATCCGACGTCGGGGAAAGGTTGCGGCCATCACACGCAGAAGAATGGCGGTTGCACATGCGCGAAGCAACGTTGTTATTCTCACTCCATTTGTGAAGCCGCCGACCTTGCTTGCCGCAGATTTACCACAGATGCAGAGGCAAGATGACCAGAAGCTGCTGGTTCCTGAGGGTTGACGTCTCCTGGGTTTTCACCAGAGCCCTGTTAGTAACCAGACCTGTCTGTCATGGGTAACCCTACCAGGAACCAAAGTTCCAGATGTTATAGCTCTGACACTACCACATTGCCAGCGTCCCCACCACGATGAGGAAGGGTTGGATTGTAGTTGGACTCCTAAGCATATCTCTGCAAACAAACACCTCCATTTTGCTGCCATGTGACCACATCACATTCTCCTTCTCAGTCTAATCCACTGCAAAGCGTGTTATCAACGCTTTTCTTGATGTCTGTGGTCCCAACTCTCACAATCATCCTTACAGTTCCAGACCAGGTGAAATCTGGCATGGATCTTCAGAGCGAGGCTTAATGATGGTTATCTTTTATTTTGCCATTTATCAGTTATTGCCAATTGTGTTCTCTTCCCCACTAAGCTTCTAGTGGATGTCCATTCCAGCCTTGTGCAGGTCTACAGTTTTTTTGACAGCTCTTTGGTCTTGCCCATGATGGTGTAGAGGTTTGAAAGGAAGATAGTATTTGGCAACAACATACTTACATACTGTTTATTATAATAACAACATGACAGCAGTCATTTTCATGAGATTATTTTTTAATATAAGTGATTTGGTCCACTTACAATGAAATTGTTGTTTTTCATGAGCTGTGTACAGGTCCTACTTTTGAAAGAATGTGTACCCCTTTCAGAGGTCACATTTAGTTCCCCTTAAAACATTCACATGGTGCACAATGAGATGTAAGCATGGGATAAAGTGTACATTCCTGTAACTTTCTGTCTGTAAAGTATATATCTTTATTAGCATTTAGGTAATCTAGTGTCAGCATTTCATGATTAATATCCATAAATTAACATTCTTAATAAATGATGGTAGAATAAGCACACGTCTGATTAGGGAGTCATATTGTAACAACCTGGCATTTACACTTTGTGTGGTGTTGGAGTTGTCCGACTTTTTGTGTGGCCATAAACGCATCAGTGGCTAAGAGCCATAAGTGCGTGTTGGTGCAGATGAGAGAGAGAGAGGCTGCTGTTGTTATGACAAATGACAAATAGTTAGTTTTGGCCTGGTTTGTACGACAGAAAATTACCCGTTTTTCTCGATAGTCGTTTTTTTTGCTGATGTTTTTTGGTGCAGTTACGGCCGGATAAAAAAAGTTTTGCTCAATAAAGTAATCGATGGAATTCCTGTCCTCTTTAAAGCGTCTCTACAGACGTTACAATAATTGAACAGTGTTGACGAACATTATTTTACCTGGTAGTGTCACCTGTCACTCACAGAGTTGCAATACAGAACAAATAGTTATGTGTTTATTTTTGTTCAGAGTTCAGATTGGATTATTTTGTGTGCGGCAAAAGGAAATGAGGAAACGTTGGGCAAGTGTAATTTGTACACATGATAGATTGAGGTTGGGGGAAATTTGTTAAAAGGAACAGGACTTCTTTGTGTGTTTCGAGGAAACAAGTGAGTTTGTAGTCAGTATGCTTGCTGGTTGGTAGGGGAGCTAATACTTATTTGTCTCAGTCAAATACAAGTGAACGTATAAACGTTGTTGATTGTTATTTCATCTTTGTAAGGGCCTGGGATTACAAAATCAGCAAACAATCAAATAATCCGCTTTACTTTGTGCTTACCTCATTCCATGGAGTGGACTTTGGGACTTTTGTGCTTCTTTTATGCTGTTTCCTCAAGTACTTGTGCTGTTAGAACAAAATGAGACTTAAAAGTAGGTGATTTTGTTTTGTGCAGGATGACCGAGGTGATGAACTCCCTGGAGTCGGGCTCGGACGACTTTGGCGGTGCAGCGGGAGGCGACCAGAATACCGTATCCTTCCAGAATAGGACTATTTGGATACCATCTTGTTTTTTTGTTGTACAGTACTGAGCTTGGGTCACACTGCAGGTCAATTCCGATTTGTTTTGCCCATAAGCGACCTGTATTGGATTTTTCCATTCTAGCGTGAACAGTGCGATTCCGAATTTTCATATCCGACCTAGGCCTCTTTCGTATGTGGATAAAAATCCGATACATATGTTTGCATTCGTCTGACCAGAATACCATCAAAAAGATTAACGTCATAATTATTTGCCAAAATAGACGGTTACAAAATAAATGGTTGACAAATGAGCAGAAAACAGGTGAAAATAATGTTTGAGGAACTGACATCAATGTTCCAGCACTCCCATGGCTACGACGACTTGCTCACAGACACGCTCTTCAAGCAGACATCAAAGAAGAATATCCTGCAAGAGCCGAAATATTTGTCCTCTTCCTTCTTAATCTTCTCCACACAAAAACTTTGTTCAAAATATTTCTGCTTTGATTGCACAAAATCGTTGAAATGTCGATGCAGAGATGGCAGGCATGATGGAGGAAAACATGACTTTAATGTCCAAAGGAAATGTAGGAAAACAGGAACCAGGAAACAGGCAAGAGGATACAATGGAGAACTGGAGACAGCAAAAAGCTAACAATTCCCAAGCCCTGTCTGGAGGGCGAGGCAGGTATAAATAGTAGCCGGACAGGTGAGGGAAACGAGCGCTCAGGGCGACGTGCAGGAAATGTAACCAAAATAAGAGCGCTGACAGGAAATAAACACAAACACAGAGGAAAAACCCAAACATAACCAAGCTGTCAGTGACAAGCCTGACTGATTAAAATCGAAGCTATGTTTATTTCCGTAAACACTGCAGTGCTTGCGACGTCATGACGGTCAGTTTGCGTCCACATTGGAAATCACTTTTTTTTTTATGTGAACGACTTCATAAAAAGATCGGATCCGACAAAGAAATACGAATCGGACAGCCGACCCTGAACTTTGAACGTAGCCTTATTAATTGATCGGAATTTGTTTGTAACTACAAAACAGGGACCACCTTTACTATGGAGGTTAATTTGTCACTTTATTACGAAAGTTTTTTTTTACGACAAATTTACACAACTGAATTTTTTGCGTTTGAATTTTTTTTAACTGGATTTTCTTATTGATACATTTATGTTCTCTGATATATATATATATATATATATATATATATATATATATATATATATATATATATATATATATATATATATATATATATATATATATATATATATATATATATATATATATAGTTTTTGTATTTATTTTTTTGTATTTTAAATTTACACTGAATTTTTATAACACAATTTTTTGCGTTTGAATTTCTTTAACTGGATGTTTTTATTGATACATTTATGTTCATTGAAATATATATATATATATATATATATATATATATATATATATATATATATATATATATATATATATATATATATATATATATTAGGGCTGCAACAACTAATCGATTAAATCGATTAAAATCGATTAAATCGATTAAAATCGATTACCAAAATAGTTGGCGATTAATTTAGTCATCGATTCGTTGGAACTATGCTATGCGCCTGCGCAGAGGCTTTTTGTTTTTGTTTTTGTTATTTTGTTGTTGTTGTTGTTGTTGTTGTTTTTATAAACCTTTATTTACAAACTGCAACATTTACAAACAGCTGAGAAACAATAATCAAAATAAGCACAAAAACAGTACAAAACAGCGCCAGGGCGGCGCTGAGGCTACGTCTAATGAGGTGGCGTAAGCTAGCCAATGATGTGTCATGTGCAGCTCACGTGACGACGGCGTCTCCTTTGCTGGAAAAATTCGAAAAATGGCGCAGGAAAACACGACCGATAGTTTAGCGGAGAAACATCTTGAGGTTATTGCTTCAATGGAGAAAAGTGTACGACCTAAGTCGTCAAAAGTGTGGGAACATTTCACTTTAAAGACTTCAAAGAAGAGCGTTTCCTGCAAAATGGCACGGAAGTACAACATTGCTTCAGAAGCACCTGAAGAGGAAAAATGTTGGAGCCATTGATGAAGGGAGGAACTCACAGTACGTAACTTTTTAAGTCCATAGTGGCAACAAGCATTCATGAGTTCAGCTTTTTTGTGAGTAACGTTAAAGTTATGCCTTTGTTGCAACTCGGGGCTGATAATGTGTCTTCGGCACATTTGACTCCGTTTTGAGAGAGAAAACGCACGGTTACCAATTTCGAAATAAACGTAACGGACAGAAATATCTCAGGTTGGTTTCATAATGGATCAATGTAGCCGGGTTGATAAAGCTATATAAATCTATTTAGATTTGAGTGACGCTTTAGTATAACTAAACGTTATGAAGGTGCTGGAATATTTCATGCTATTATTCAGAGGCAGCCTAAAATGAATCCTTTATTATTCACAACAGAAACGTGTACAATATCTGATTCAGTTCTGATGAGTTACATTTCTGTGTTATTATTGGTGTATGCTGCACCCCCAATGTCCACAACATGGTGCCAGTATGCTGGGTTTTTTTCAATAAAATACTGGAAAGGATAGAAATGTAGTTTGTCTCTTTTATCCGATTATTAATCGATTCATCGAAGTAATAATCGACCGATTAATCGATTATCAAATGAATCATTAGTTGCAGCCCTAATATATATATATATATATATATATATATATATATATATATATATATATTTATAGTTTTTGTATTTATTTTTTTGTATTTTAAATTTACACTGAATTTTTATAACAGAATTTTTTGCGTTTCAATTTCTTTAACTGGATTTTTTTATTGATACATTTATGTTCATTAAAATATATATATATATATATATATATATATATATATATATATATATATATATATATATATATATATATATATATATATATATATATATATATATATATATATATATATATATATATATATTACACTGAATTTTTAAACACTGAATTTATATAAACTGAATTTGTTTACACTGAATTTTTATAGACCGTTTTTTTTTTTTACACTGAGTTTTTATACCCTGAATTTTTTTGAACAGTTTTTTTTCCACAGAATTTTGAATTTTGAAACACACAAATTTTGCCAACCTTTTTTTTTTCAATGAAATTGTCAGTTTAATTTCATTCAAAATAAAATCCAGATCATAAAATTCAAAAAGCAAAAAATGCAGTTACTTAAATTCAGTGTTAAAAAAAAAACCTTTCTTAATAAAGACACAAACTAACCTCCAAAGAACAATAATAATTTGTCACTTATACCACAAAGCTGAGATGCAGGCTTTTTTTAGTTTAGCATAATCTCGACCCATGATGAATATCAAGGTGGCCCCTCACACCCTTGAAATATTTCATACGCGGCCCTCTGCACTTTAGATGGTTTTCAGCAAGCTTTTGTTGGCGCAGGTTGCATCCAGCGGTGAGTCACGGGAGCGATGAGTAAAACGTAGGCTGGTTGTTAAAAAATATTGTCTTCTTCCAACAGAGAGGATCACTTTTCATCATATTTGACGTTAGCTCCAAACAACTGAATGGCTCAGTCGAGCAAACGCGTGAGTGAATGAGCGTGAGTCGGTTAGCCGCCTTGCTAATCTGGTTTTTACCGCATCGTCGTTCCCTCACACGCGCCGTGTCACATGTTCTCCCCCCTGACGTGAGCTTGCAGATATTCCCAGGGCCCCACGAAAGGCATCCAAAGTTGTCCAAGAGGCTTCCCTCCATCGTGGTGGAGCCCACGGACGGAGCGGAAGTGGAGAGCGGCGAGCTGCGATGGCCGCCGGAACCCAGCTCGCCAGACGCGCCGACCGCACCGGCAGGTGAGGAGCAGCACATGGTGACCTAGTTTGTCACCCCCCGATACGCTACCGATATCGGAGCCTTGAGTATTGGCTGATCTGATAGCGATTGATATTGATGCGATACAGCACCAGCACAAAGGTTTGATGAAGTGAAATGACAATGGTATGTTCAGTTAGGAAAACACTCACCTATTTGTTATTAACCGTCTGGAATGGACTTGTGGTGTGGTGATTTTCTTGTGCAGACCTTTGAGACACTCGTGATTTAGGGCTATATAAGTAAACATTGATTGATTGATTGATTTTGGTGAAACCTCATAGCCACAATAATTAATGAAGTGAAAAAAGAACAAAGTCACGGTCCGTTTTTTACCATCTGTGGGTGTGCGCGTGTGCAGGACATGAAAAATGAAAGCCAATCAAAGTTTTACAAGGTTTCACTTCCAATTGGGACAAATATACAACATTTATCTGTTAAAGGCCTACTGAAACCCACTACTACCGACCACGCAGTCTGATAGTTTATATATCAATGATGAAATCTTAACATTGCAACACATGCCAATACGGCCGGGTTAACTTATAAAGTGCAATTTTAAATTTCCCGCGAAACTTCCGGTTGAAAACGTCTATGTATGATGACGTTTGCCTGTGACGTCGATGGTTGAAACGGAAGTATTCGGACACCATTGTATCCAATACAAAAAGCTCTGTTTTCATCTCAAAATTCCACAGTATTCTGGACATCTGTGTTGGTGAATCTTTTGCAATTTGTTTAATGAACAATGGAGACTGCAAAGAAGAAAGTTGTAGGTGGGATCGGTGTATTAGCGGCTGGCTACAGCAACACAACCAGGAGGACTTTGACTTGGATAGCAGACGCGCTATCCGACTCTAGCCGCCGACCGCATTGATGATCGGGTGAAGTCACACAGGTGAGCGCGGGTTTTGATGAGCAGATGAGGGCTGGCTGGCATAGTTGGATAGCTAATGTTTTTATCATAGCTCTGACGAGGTCCCGTTGCTAAGTTAGCTTCAATGGCGTCGTTAGCAACAGCATTGTTAAGCTTCGACAGGCTGGAAAGCATTAACCGTGTAGTTACATGTCCATGGTTTAATAGTATTGTTGATTTTCTGTCAATCCTTCCAGTCAGGGGTTTATTTCTTTTGTTTCTATCTGCAGTTAAGCCCGATGCTATCACGTTCGCTTCGTAGCTAAAGTCACTGTGAATGTCCATTTCGCGTTCTCGACTCTCATTTTCAAGAGGATATAGTATCCGAGGTGGTTTAAAATACAAATCCGTGATCCACAATAGCAAAAGGAGAAAGTGTGGAATCCAATGAGCCATCTTGTACCTAAGTTACGGTCAGAGCGAAAAAAGATACGTCCTGCACTGCACTCTAGTCCTTAACTCTCACGTTCCTCATCCACAAATCTTTCATCCTCGCTCAAATTAATGGGGTAATCGTCGCTTTCTCGCTCTGAATCGCTCTCGCTGCTGGTGTAAACAATGGGGAAATGTGAGGAGCCTTTCAACCTGCGACGTCACGCTACTTCCGCTTTTTTTATCAGCGACCAAAAGTTGCGAACTTTATCGTCGATGTTCTCTTCTAAATCCTTTCAGCAAAAATATGGCAATATCGCGAAATGATCAAGTATGACACATAGAATGGATCTGCTATCCCCGTTTAAATAAAAAAAATTCATTTCAGTAGGCCTTAAAATCTTTTTCTCTTAAACATAAGCTAGCAGGTAGCGTTCTTGATGTATTTTTTGGTTTGTAAAATGTAACTTGTTGCAAACGTCCCCCTTTACGCTCACGACGCAGTAAGTCGAATGATGCGGACACGTTTGTTACTGGATACTTTCTGATACACTTCTGCCTTGGAGACTGTATTTTTAAGTAATATGCATCTATGATTATTTGATACTAATACAAATGTTTTCGACTGCAATATTGTTCCATTAATGACACGTGTTACTTACAGTATGTCTAGCTTGTGTGCTATCGTGTGCTTAGCTGTGGCGTAGATCAGTGGTACCCAACCACCGGGCCGCACAAGAAATGTAAAAAAAAAAAAATTTTTTTTTTTTTTTTAATTAAATCAACATAAAAAACACAATATATACATAATATATCAATATAGATCAATACAGTCTGCAGGGATACAGTCCGTAAGCACACATGATTGTATTTCTTTATGACAAAAAAACAATAAAACAAAAACCCAAAAAATACCATTTATGGCGCCCCTTAAAAGGTGGGGAAAAGGTGAGCGCTGGGGGGGGGGGGGGGTCGATCTCAGAATGGGCTCTTGTGGAGTGGGGAGGTGAGGGGGGTCCAGACTGAGGCCAAGAAAAAATGGCAATAGCCATAAACATGTTTCACAGAGTCCATCAAGACTTGCAACAGAGGAATGTGGGGGTAGGATAGACGGAAATATCAATGCAACAATGTACAGAGACATCCTGGATGAAAACCAACGCTTCCCATCCAACTTGTCGGAGCTTGAGAGGGGCTGCGAAACGGCCCAAAGATAGGTGTGCCAAGCTTGTGGCATCGTATTGCTGCCAAAGGTGCATCAACAAAGTACTGAGCAAAGGCTGTGAATACTTACGTTTTTTTTTTAGTTTTTCATTTTTGATAAATGTGCAAAATTTTAAAAAAAAAACCTTTTCACATTGTCGTTACGGGGTATTGTGTGTAGAATTTTGTTGATAAAAATGAATTTATTCCATTTTGGAATAAGGCTGTAACATAATGTGGAAAAAGTGAATACTGTGTGAATACCTTCCGGATGCACTGTATTTACTGTATAACTTTGGGTTCAACGCAAGCTAGTTATTTGCCAATAATTAGCATAAATACTTGGCTCGAGGAAGGAATCTAATTGTCCATAAAATTATTAAAAAATGTTTTGCTGTTTTTTGCTTTGTCATCCCGAAATCAAACTTTCTTCCTGTTTACATAGTTGTGACCAATCAGAGAAGAGTACACTGTTACATAGTTTGTACGGGGGTTTTTTTGCCAGGTGAAAATAAGTTTGCCATCAACTGATTCAGACCAGAGAAGACGTGACAGCACTTAAATAAAGAGCGCAAACTAACGAGGGCGTCTTCATGCTCTTGCAGTTGATGTCCAGGTCCAAGCCGGTGTCGGCGGGGGGATGTCCGGGGCGGAGATGCCGGCCTCCAACTGAACAACCGCTGACGGTATAAAAGAAAAACTCCACGGTAGCTGTGACTCGGTCCCCACGCGGACCAGGGAGCTCCAATAGAAGAGCACTTATTATTAGTGTGTGTGGATAGAGAGCTTTGTGGCGCCAACAGGAGGCCAGAGTAGAAATAGCAGGCGAGCTGACCTGACAGTGATGTCTGCACCTTGAAATAAAATGTGTTTTGTTTGTAAACCTGATCTGGACCATATGTGTCGGTGTGACCAAAAATACAAAATGGGGTTTTTGCTCGCTGCCACATTCAGTTAACTTGCCACCGCTACACATTTAAAATCAGCTTTGAATAATGACAAATAAGGAAGGAACGTCACACAAATGTTTGTATAACAACAAAACTTTCGGACCAAAACACATTGAATATATCACCCGTCTATAAAGTTCGATTAACCCAGGATCGCAGTTCAAATGACCCAGCATTTGGGTTAAATATGTAACGCCTTTATTTGGTTCAATTAACCCAGCATTGCAGTTAAAATGACCCAGCATTTGGGTTGAATATCTAACACGTTTATTTGGTTCAATTAACCCAGCATTGCAGTTAAAATGACCCAGTATTTGTGTTGAATATATCATCCGTTTACTAAGTTCGATTAACCCAGCATTGCAGTTAAAATGACCCAGCATTTGGGTTGAATATTTAACGCCTTTATTTGGTTCAATTAACCCAGCATTGCAGTTAAAATGACCCAGCATTTGGGTTGAATATATCACCCGTTTATTAAGTTAAATTAACCCAGCATTGCAGTTAAAATGACCCAGCATTTGGGTTGAATATATCACCGTTTATTAAGTTAAATTAACCCAGCATTGCAGTTAAATTAACCCAGCATTGCAGTTAAAATGACCCAGCATTTGCGTTGAATATATAACACCTTTATTTGGTTCAATTAACCCAGCATTGCAGTTAAAATGACCCAGCATTTGGGTTGAATATATAACGCCTTTATTTGGTTCAATTAACCCAGCATTGCTGTTAAAATGACCCAGCATTTGGGTTGAAGATATCACCCGTTTTTTAAGTTTGATTAACTCAACATTGCAATTTAAATGACCCAACATTTGGGTTGAATATATCACCGTTTATTTGGTTCAATTACCCAGCATTGCTGTTAAAATGACCCAGCATCTGGGTTGAAGATATCACCCGTTTTTTAAGTTTGATTAACTCAACATTGCAATTTAAATGACCCAACATTTGGGTTGAATATATCACCCGTTTATTAAGTTCGATTAACCCAGTATTGCAGCTCAAATGACCCAGTATTTGGGTTGAATATAGAACGCCTTTATTTGGTTCAATTAACCCAGCATCGCAGTTAAAATGACCCAGCATTTGGGTTGACTATATAACGCTTTATTTGGTTCAATTAACCCAGCATTGCAGTTAAAATGACCCAGCATTTGGGTTGAATATATAACGCCTTTATTTGGTTCAATTAACCCAGCATTGCAGTTAAAATGACCCAGCATTTGGGTTGAATATATAACGCCTTTATTTGGTTCATTTAACCCAGCATTGCAGTTAAAATGACCCAGCATTTGGGTTGAATATATAATGCATTTATTTGGTTCAATTAACCCAGCATTGCAGTTCAAATGACCCAGCATTTGGGTTGAAGATATCACCCGTTTTTTAAGTTTGATTAACTCAACATTGCAATTTAAATGACCCAACATTTGGGTTGAATATATCACCCGTTTATTTGGTTCAATTAACCCAGCATTGCAGTTAAAATGACCCAGCGTTTGAGTTGAATATATCACCCGTTTATTAAGTTCGATTAACCCAGCATTGCAGCTCAAATGACCCAGTATTTGGGTTGAATATAGAACGCCTTTATTTGGTTCAATTAACCCAGCATCGCAGTTAAAATGACCCAGCATTTGGGTTGACTATATAACGCCTTTATTTGGTTCAATTAACCCAGCATCACAGTTAAAATGACCCAGCATTTGGGTTGACTATATAACACCTTTATTTGGTTCAATTAACCCAGCATTGCAGTTAATATGACCCAGCATTTGGGTTGAATATATCACGCCTTTATTTGGTTTAATTAACCCAGCATTGCAGTTAAAATGACCCAGCATTTGGGTTGAATATATAACGCCTTTATTTGGTTCAATTAACCCAGCATTGCAGTTAAAATGACCCAGCATTTGGGTTGACTAGATAACGCCTTTATTTGGTTCAATTAACCCAGCATTGCAGTTAAAATGACCCAGCATTTGGGTTGAAGATATAACGCCTTTATTTGGTTCAATTAACCCAGCATTGCAGTTAAAATGACCCAGCATTTGGGTTGACTAGATAACGCCTTTATTGGTTTAATTAACCCAGCATTGCAGTTAAAATGACCCAGCATTTGGGTTGAATATATAACGCCTTTATTTGGTTCAATTAACCCAGCATTGCTGTTAAAATGACCCAGCATTTGGGTTGAAGATATCACCCGTTTTTTTAAGTTTGATTAACTCAACATTGCAATTTAAATGACCCAACATTTGGGTTGAATATATCACCCGTTTATTTGGTTCAATTAACCCAGCATTGCAGTTAAAATGACCCAGCGTTTGAGTTGAATATATCACCCGTTTATTAAGTTCGATTAACCCAGTATTGCAGCTCAAATGACCCAGTATTTGGGTTGAATATAGAACGCCTTTATTTGGTTCAATTAACCCAGCATCGCAGTTAAAATGACCCAGCATTTGGGTTGACTATATAACGCCTTTATTTGGTTCAATTAACCCAGCATTGCAGTTAAAATGACCCAGCATTTGGGTTGAATATATAACGGCTTTATTTGGTTCAATTAACCAGCATTGCAGTTAAAATGACCCAGCATTTGGGTTGAATATATAACGCCTTTATTTGGTTCATTTAACCCAGCATTGCAGTTAAAATGACCCAGCATTTGGGTTGAATATATAATGCCTTTATTTGGTTCAATTAACCCAGCATTGCAGTTCAAATGACCCAGCATTTGGGTTGAAGATATCACCCGTTTTTTAAGTTTGATTAACTCAACATTGCAATTTAAATGACCCAACATTTGGGTTGAATATATCACCCGTTTATTTGGTTCAATTAACCCAGCATTGCAGTTAAAATGACCCAGCGTTTGAGTTGAATATATCACCCGTTTATTAAGTTCGATTAACCCAGCATTGCAGCTCAAATGACCCAGTATTTGGGTTGAATATAGAACGCCTTTATTTGGTTCAATTAACCCAGCATCGCAGTTAAAATGACCAGCATTTGGGTTGACTATATAACGCCCTTTATTTGGTTCAATTAACCCAGCATCGCAGTTAAAATGACCAGTATTTGGGTTGAATATAGAACGCCTTTATTTGGTTCAATTAACCCAGCATCGCAGTTAAAATGACCCAGCATTTGGGTTGACTATATAACGCCTTTATTTGGTTCAATTAACCCAGCATTGCAGTTAAAATGACCCAGCATTTGGGTTGAATATATAACGCCTTTATTTGGTTCAATTAACCCAGCATTGCAGTTAAAATGACCCAGCATTTGGGTTGAATATATAACGCCTTTATTTGGTTCATTTAACCCAGCATTGCAGTTAAAATGACCCAGCATTTGGGTTGAATATATAATGCCTTTATTTGGTTCAATTAACCCAGCATTGCAGTTCAAATGACCCAGCATTTGGGTTGAAGATATCACCCGTTTTTTAAGTTTGATTAACTCAACATTGCAATTTAAATGACCCAACATTTGGGTTGAATATATCACCCGTTTATTTGGTTCAATTAACCCAGCATTGCAGTTAAAATGACCAGCGTTTGAGTTGAATATATCACCCGTTTATTAAGTTCGATTAACCCAGCATTGCAGCTCAAATGACCCAGTATTTGGGTTGAATATAGAACGCCTTTATTTGGTTCAATTAACCCAGCATCGCAGTTAAAATGACCCAGCATTTGGGTTGACTATATAACGCCTT
The DNA here is from genome assembly GCF_033978785.1 of Entelurus aequoreus. Classification (NCBI taxonomy): domain Eukaryota; kingdom Metazoa; phylum Chordata; class Actinopteri; order Syngnathiformes; family Syngnathidae; genus Entelurus; species Entelurus aequoreus. Next base: position 31,216,540 of record NC_084753.1, on the reverse strand, counting down.
TATTTGGTTCAATTAACCCAGCATCGCAGTTAAAATGACCCAGCATTTGGGTTGACTATATAACGCCTTTATTTGGTTCAATTAACCCAGCATTGCAGTTAATATGACCCAGCATTTGGGTTGAATATATCACGCCTTTATTTGGTTTAATTAACCCAGCATTGCAGTTAAAATGACCCAGCATTTGGGTTGAATATATAACGCCTTTATTTGGTTCAATTAACCCAGCATTGCAGTTAAAATGACCCAGCATTTGGGTTGACTAGATAACGCCTTTATTTGGTTCAATTAACCCAGCATTGCAGTTAAAATGACCCAGCATTTGGGTTGAAGATATAACGCCTTTATTTGGTTCAATTAACCCAGCATTGCAGTTAAAATGACCCAGCATTTGGGTTGACTAGATAACGCCTTTATTTGGTTTAATTAACCCAGCATTGCAGTTAAAATGACCCAGCATTTGGGTTGAATATATAACGCCTTTATTTGGTTCAATTAACCCAGCATTGCAGTTAAAATGACCCAGTATTTGGGTTAAATATATCACACGTTTATTAAGTTCAATTAACCCAGCATTGCAGTTAAAATGACCCAGCATTTGGGTTGAATTTATAACCCATCTATCCATCCATCCATCCATCCTCTTCCGCTTATCCGAGGTCGGGTCGCGGGGGCAGCAGCCTAAGCAGGGAAGCAGAGACTCCCCTCTCCCCAGCCACTTTGTCCAGCTCCTCCCGGGGGACTTTTACTGTAAAAAAAAACTATAGTAGCGCTTTTCCATTTACAGTAAAATGCTGTAAAATTTACCATAGATATTTCTGTAAAAGTGTGGCGACTGAGCTGCCAGTGTTTTGCTGTGTCTGTAAAAACTATATAACAATGAAATACATAGGTAATTGTATTATAATATGAGGAGCTGAATCCTTATACATTCATATTCATAAATTATTCACTGTAAAATGTGGCCCTCTGAGAGCAGCTACAGCTGCGATACGGCCCTCAACCAAGACCAGTTTGATACCTCTGCCCTCGGGTTCTGAACACTCGCTAAACATGAGAGTGAGAGGCCAAGTTGGCAAGACCTCCTGCCACGTCTTCTTACTCTCTGACAGACCAGGCGCCTCATTTGCCTTTGCATAGACGTGAACATTCCCACGCAAAGTATGGTATTCATCAACTGCTACGTGGAAACCTGTGTCAATTCAAGCACTTCAATATAAACGCTGAGGAAAGTGGGCCACATCGTCTCGGATTGCTGCGTGATTCAGGACTTCCGCAGGGAGCCCCCAGAGCAGACCAGGCTTCCAAATCCCTAATGCCGCTGCCATTCAAATAAGAGAAGGATCAAGCAGAGATTTGAGGTAAGTCTGCCTGTTAGCTGTCTTATTGCAACATTTCAGACTGGAAGGGTGCGTGGGAAACTCTTATAATTCAACTTTTTTTTTATACACATTCTAAGTTTTAGTCCCACTAAAGGATTTAGAACATTTTCTTTGCACATGCACACAGGTGTAAATCTAAATCACTCATAACATTGTCCTATGATTATTCATACCACAATCTTCATAGACTAAGTATGGTGAATCTGGTCTGCAAAAGACAGTTTAAAAACTACATTTGGAATATTTTACTTCTTCCTGTAGGAAACATGAATCATTAGGACATTTGGACTACAAAAAAGATGGTGGAAAGCTTAAAAAAAACTACAAGTTGCAATGCTGACGTCTGCCTGTAGGAGTCATAAACCATGACATTTGGTCCACAAAAAACATGAAAATAAACCATTTATTTGGTAGAATTAACCCAGCATTGCAGTTAAAATGACCCAGCATTTGGGTTGAATATATAACCCATTTATTTGGTTCAAATAACCCAGCATTGCAGTTAAAATGACCCAACAATTGGGTTGAATATATCACCCGTTCATGTGTTTCAATTACCCAGCATTGCAATTAAAATGACCCAGCGTTTGAGTTGAATGTATAACCCATTTATGTGGTAGAATTAACCCAGCGTTGCAGTTAAAATTACCCAACATTTGGGTTGAATGTATAACATTTGCTTCAATTAACCCAGCATGGCAGTTAAAATGACCCAACATTGGGTTGAATATATCACCTGTTTATTTGGTTCAATTAACCCAGCATTGCAGTTAAAATGACCCAGCGTTTGAGTTGAATGTATAACCCATTTATGTGGTAGAATTAACCCAGCGTTGCAGTTAAAATTACCCAACATTTGGGTTGAATGTATAACCTTTGCTTCAATTAACCCAGCATGGCAGTTAAAATGACCCAACATTGGGTTGAATATATCACCTGTTTATTTGGTTCAATTAACCCAGCATTGCAGTTAAAATGACCCAGCATTTGGGTTGAATATATCACCCGTTTATTAGGTTAAATTAACCCAGCATTGCAGTTCAAATGACCCAGCATTTGGGTTGAATATATATTACGCATTTATGTGGTTCAATTAACCCAGCATTGCAGTTCAAATGACCCAGCATTTGGGTTGAATATATAAACCATGTATTTGGTTCAAATAACCCAGCATTGCAGTTAAAATGACCCAACATTTGGGTTGAATGTATAACATTTGCTTCAATTAACCCAGCATGGCAATTAAAATGACCCAGCATTTGGGTTGAATATATCACCCGTTTATTTGGTTCAATTAACCCAGCATTGCAGTTAAAATGACCCAGCATTTGGGTAAATTCAATTAACCCAGCATTGCAGTTCAAATGACCCAGCATTTGGGTTGAATATATAACCCATTTATTTGGTTCAAATAACCCGGCATTGCAGTTAAAATGACCCAACAATTGGGTTGAATATATCACCCGTTCATGTGGTTCAATTACCCAGCATTGCAATTAAAATGACCCAACAATTGGGTTGAATATATCACCCGTTTATTTGGTTCAATTAACCCAGCATTGCAGTTAAAATGACCCAGCATTTGGGTTGAATGTATAACCCATTTATGTGGTAGAATTAACCCAGCGTTGCAGTTAAAATGACCCAACATTTGGGTTGAATGTATAACATTTGCTTCAATTAACCCAGCATGGCAGTTAAAATGACCCAACATTGGGTTGAATATATCACCCGTTTATTTGGTTCAATTAACCCAACATTGCAGTTAAAATGACCCAGCATTTGGGTTGAATATATCACCCGTCTATTTGGTTCAATTAACTCAGCATTGCAGTTAAAATGACCCAGCATTTGGGTTGAATATATCACCCGTTTATTAAGTTAAATTAACCCAGCATTGCAGTTCAAATGACCCAGCATTTGGGTTGAATATATATTACGCATTTATGTGGTTCAATTAACCCAGCATTGCAGTTCAAATGACCCAGCATTTGGGTTGAATATATAACCCATGTATTTGGTTCAAATAACCCAGCATTGCAGTTAAAATGACCCAGCATTTGGGTTGAATATATAACCCATGTATTTGGTTCAAATAACCCAGCATTGCAGTTAAAATGACCCAACATTTGGGTTGAATGTATAACATTTGCTTCAATTAACCCAGCATGGCAATTAAAATGACCCAGCATTTGGGTTGAATATATCACCAGTTTATTTGGTTCAATTAACCCAGCATTGCAGTTAAAATGACCCAGCATTTGGGTAAATTCAATTAACCCAGCATTGCAGTTCAAATGACCCAGCATTTGGGTTGAATATATAACCCATTTATTTGGTTCAAATAACCCAGCATTGCAGTTCAAATGACCCAGCATTTGGGTTGAATATATAACCCATTTATTTGGTTCAAATAACCCAGCATTGCAGTTCAAATGACCCAGCATTTGGGTTGAATATATAACCCATTTATTTGGTTCAAATAACCCAGCATTGCAGTTCAAATGACCCAGCATTTGGGTTGAATATATAACATTTGCTTCAGTTAACCCAGCATGGCTGTTAAAATGACCCAGCATTTGGGTTGAATATATCACCCATTTATTTGGTTCAATTAACCCAGCATTGCAGTTAAAATGACCCAGCATTTGAATTGAATGTGTAACCCATTTATGTGGTAGAATTAACCCAGCGTTGCAGTTAAAAATACCCATCATTTGGTTTGAATATATCACCCGTTTTATTTGGTTCAATTAACCCAGCATTGCAGTTAAAATGACCCAGCATTTGGGTTGAATATATCACCCGTTTATTTGGTTCAATTAACCCAGCATTGCAGTTAAAATGACCCAGCATTTGGGTTGAATAAATAACGCCTTTATTTGGTTCTATTAAACCAGCGTTGCAGTTAAAATAACCAAGCAATTGGGTTGAATATATCACCCGTTTATTTGGTTCAGTTAACCCAGCATTGCAGGAAAACATGCAACTTTTCTCTGACGACAATTGAACATTCACTTACCGAAAATCCAGAGCATCTACTGTGGCAAATTTGTGCAAGCTTTTGACAAACTTAGTCGCTGCTCTGTAAATTGCCTTCTGGGTAAATAGGTTAGAAATAGGTATAATTATTGAATAGAGTAAGATTAAGAGTAAGAGTATAGTGTTAATATTGTAGTCGAAAAGTTGGTCAAAAAGGTTAGGAACTAGGGATGTCCGATAATATCGGACTGCCGATATTATCGACCGATAAATGCTTTAAAATGTAATATCGGCAATTATCGGTATCGCTTTCAAAAAGTAAAATGTATGACTTCATAAAACGCCGCTGTGTACACGGACGTAGGTGTCAAGGCTTGGACTGTGGCGTGGTTTGTTCTCCCGTGGTGCAAATGATTTGGACCAGACATGACGTGCAGGTGAGGACATGTTTAATATTTTAACTCAAAAAGGTATAAACAAAAGGCGCTCACGGCGGAGGTACAAAACGTGGCTATGAAAACAAAAGACATGCACAAAGGCAAAAAACTCTGAACAATAAACAAAAACCTACTTGGCATGGAACTGTGAACATGGCATGAAGAAGAGTGATCATAAAGTGTGCGGAGCATAAATGTGATGTCGCCAGGCTGACTAACAGAAAATGAAAAGCTTAAATAACACAGACATGATTAACAACAGGTGCGCGGGTGCAAATGAATCAGGTGTGTGACATGAGGACAGGTGAAAACTAATGGTTGCTCTGGTGACAAAACAAGAGAGTGAAACCAGGAACTAAAAAGCGTCCAAAAAACAAACAGCACATGGCCAAACAAAAACATGATCAACACAGACATGACAGTAGGGAGAAGTACAGAGCGCCAATAAACCTTGCGTGCCGGCCCAGTCACATCAAATCTACGGCTTTTCACACACACAAATGAATGCAAAGCATACTTGGTCAACAGCCATACAGGTCACACTGAGGGTGGCCAAATAAACAACTTTAACACTGTTACAAATATGCGCCACACTGTGAACCCACACCAAACAAGAATGACAAACACATTTAAGGAGAACATCCGTACCGTAACACAACATAAACACAACAGAACAAATACCCAGAACCCCTTGCAGCACTAACTCTTCCGGGACGCTACAATATACACCCCCCCTACCCCCCACCCCAACCCCGCCCACCGCAACCTCCTCATGCTCTCTCGGGGAGAGCATGTCCCAAATTCCAAGCTGCTGTTTTGAGGCATGTTAAAAAAAAATAATGCACTTTGTGACTTCAATAATAAATATGGCAGTGCCATGTTGACACTTTTTTCCATAACTTGAGTTGATTTATTTTTGGAAAACCTTGTTACATTGTTTAATGCATCCAGCGGGGCATCACAACAAAATTAGGCATAATTAGGGTTGGGTATCGAGTATTGAGTATCGATTGGAACCGGGACTAACTTTCCGATTCTCCCGGAATCGTTCAAAAGTTTAAATTTCGATTCCTAGTTTCGATACCCAGTCCGCCGACCGGAAAAAAAGAATAAGTCCGCCGACCGGAAGAAGAAGCCGCTAAACACCAACGAAGAAGCGCCCACCGCCGGAAGTGTTAGCATAGCCGAACCTATGTAGCCGAGCGAGTCAGTCAAGCATGGATAGCGGGCGTCGGCGGTCGAAGTGTGGCTTTATTTTACTAAAAAAAATGAAATATCGGCGAAATCTAACACGTGCGACAGGACTGTTTCGTGCTTAGGAGGGTGCACGTCGAACATGATGAAGCACCTCCGAGTACAAATAAATGCGTGTCCCGTTTTCGACGCGCTGCGCCGACCGTCCTCCTGTGCCTCTTCCTCTGGCTTCGACGCCCAGCCTGGCACCTCGGTGACTGCATTGCAGTCCGAATCCGGTAAGTAAAACAATATATATGCAATAAATAATGTGTTTTGCGCCAACGTCGAGGCAGCTAACAAATATAGCCCGCGTATTTTTTCATAGACAATTTACAACCTGCTAGCCAGGCTCCGCGATGTGCTCAGCGTTCACCGTAGCGGCAATGGGGAAGATGTCGGTGCCACAGACGGAAGAGTGCCACAGAAAGGTCACTGCACACGTAGTCAAAAGACTGCATCCCTTTACAGAGGTGGAATCTCCAACATTTAGGTTAGTTAAGCAATAACGTTAGAGCTAAGCTAATTGATACTGGGCTAAACGGTAACAGCAACATTACATGTTTGTTTATGTTTGCAGGGATATGGTGAAACCTCTCAACCCAAAATACATACCACCTTCCAGGGACTACCTGTCAAACACATTGATCCCGGCATGGTACAAGAAGAACCGGAACCGAGAATCGGAATCGAAACAAAGAATCGGAATCGGAATCGTTCGAATTCAAACGACACCCAACCCTAGGCATAATAATGTGTTAATTCCGCGACTGTATATATCGGTATCGGTTGATATCGGAATCGGTAATTAAGAGTTGGACAATATCGGAATATCGGATATTCCTTTAAAGATTTTTTATCAGGCAGCTGCCCTAGCTCCTTTTTCATGCAACCAACCGACATCAATGAGCTTTATACGATCATTATGGACCTAAAGTCATCACATACAGCTGGAGTGGACGGGATATGTAGCAAAATCTTGAAAGCCATAGCTAATGTGATCACAAATCCTCTTTGTCACTGTATAAACCTGTCACTTAGTGCTGGCATTGTACCCAAAATGTCCAAAGTGGCAAAAGTAATCCCAATTTTTAAATCAGGTGATAAAAACGATATGAACAATTATAGGCCAATTTCAATTTTACCAACATTTTCAAAAATATTTGAGAAAGTGGTCTATAACCGACTGAATGGCTTTCTAGAAAAACTAGATATCCTTGTCCCCTCCCAATATGGTTTTCGTTAAAAAAAGTACCACCTGTATGGCTATACTCGACCTCTTGGAAAAGATCAATGACTGTATCGAAGAAGGAAAATGTGGTATTGGTATTTTTTTGGATCTTTCCAAGGCCTTTGACACAATAGACTTTGAGATTTTATTATACAAACTATACCACTATGGTGTCAGAGGGGTACCTCTCGATTGGTTTCGCTCTTACCTATACGGAAGGCAACAATGTGTATTCGTCAATGATCACAATTCACCCTGTATGACCAACAAATATGGGGTTCCCCAGGGATCCATCTTAGGGCTTCTCCTTTTTATCCTATACATAAATGATTTTGTAAACTCCTCCGAAACTTTTCATAAAATCATTTTTGCTGATGATACAAATTTGTTTACCTCACACAGGAGCCTCCACGATCTACCAAGTAACTGTCAATTCAGAGCTTGTGAAAGTGGATTCCTGGTTCAAATGCAATAAGCTCTCACTTAATGTTAATAAAACAAATGTTATTCTATTTCATTCTAATAAAAACCAGAAAAATACTGAGCACTGTCATGTCAACATCAATGGGCAGGAAATACAGAGAGTGTATTCCACAAAATTCCTGGGGGTCATCATTGACGAATATCTCAATTTCAAATGTCACATTAGCCATCTGGTCAACAAATTATCCAAATATGTTGGCCTGTTCTTTCACCTTCGTCATTATCTTCCTCTGTATGCTCTACTTACCCTATATAAAACTCTCTTTGAACCACATCTAAACTACTGTAATGTCATCTGGTGTAACACCTTCCCTACCTACCTTCACAAATTAGAATCCATGCAAAAGAAAATCATACGGGCCCTGTCATGGTCCAAGTTTAATTCCCCCACTCGCCATCTATTTCATAATTACCATCTCTTAAGACTGACAGAGTTCAATATTTATCAAAATGCTTGTTTAACCTATCAAGTCATCCACAGGCTGATTCTTAGGCTCTGTAGCTTGGTTCCTATCTACCATCCCCAGCATGCCCACAACACTCGTAACTTAGATCTGATATCAGGTAAACATTGTCTACTGGCTTGTACCGATCGAAGTGTTGTATGCAGGGGACCAAAGATTTGGAACCGGCTTAATGAGGGCCTCAAGATGCTGTATCCATTCTCCAACTTCAAAAAGAAACTGAAAACTTACCTATTAACCACCTATCTCTAATGCCTCATGTGGGGTTGACTACTGTTGGGTTTTGCATGGTCGAATGAATGTATGTGTGTATGTGTATGCTTGCTTTAGTACTATTATCTTGTGTTTATCATATAGCGTTGTTTTGTTTTGTTTTTTGTTGTTGTGCTTGCTACCCTTTTTCATCATCCCATGTATATACTGTCCTTTGGACACCCTGTCAAAAGCTTCTTCTAGCTTATTTGGGGGACCCTTTCACTTACCAATATCTTTAAATGATATTCATTACTATTGAAGTTGTTCTATGGCAGGGGTCACCAACCTTTTTGAAACCAAGAGCTACTTCTTGGGTACTGATTAATGCGAAGGGCTACCAGTTTGATACACACTTAAATAAATTGCTGAAAATAGCCAATTTGCTCAATTTACCTTTAACTCTATGTTATTATTAATCATTAATGATATTTACACTTAATTGAACGGTTTAAAAGAGGAGAAAACACGAAAAAAATGACAATAAAATTTTGAAACATAGTTTATTTTCTATTTCGACTCTTTAAAATTCAAAATTCAACCGAAAAAAAGAAGAGAAAAACTAGCTAATTCGAATCTTTTTGAAAAAATAATTTATGGAACATCATTAGTAATTTTTCCTGACTAAAATTAATTTTAGAATTTTGATGACATGTTTTAAATAGCTTAAAATACAATCTGCACTTTGTTAGAATATATAACAAATTGGACCAAGCTATATTTCTAACAAAGACAAATCATTATTTCTTCTAGATTTTCCAGAACAAAATTTTTAAAAGAAAATCAAAAGACTTTGAAATAAGATTTAAATTTGATTCTACAGATTTTCTAGATTTGCCAGAATAATTTTTTTGAATTTTAATCATAAGTTTGAAGAAATATTTCACAAATATTCTTCGTCGAAAAAACAGAAGCTAAAATGAAGAATTAAATTAAAATGTATTTATTATTCTTTACAATATAAAAAATTTTTTTACTTGAACATTGATTTAAATTGTCAGGAAAGAAGAGGAAGGAATTTAAAAGGTAAAAAGGTATATGTGTTTAAAAATCATAAAATCCTTTTTAAGGTTGTATTTTTGTCTCTAAAATTGTCTTTCTGAAAGTTATAAGAGGCAAAGTAAAAAAAAAAAAAGAATTTATTTAAACAAGTGAAGACCAAGTCTTTAAAATATTTACTTGGATTTTCAAATTCTATTTGAGTTTTGTCTCTCTTAGAATTAAAAATGTTGGGCAAAGCGAGACCAGCTTGCTAGTAAATAAATACAATTTAAAAAATAGAGGCAGCTCACAGGTAAGTGCTGCTATTTGAGCTATTTTTAGAACAGGCCGGCGGGCTACTCATCTGGTCCTTACGGGCTACCTGGTGCCCGCGGGCACCGCGTTGGTGACCCCTGTTCTATGGTATTGTGAATAAACTTGAACTTGAATATCGGCAAAAAAGCCATTATCGGACATCTCTAATTAAAGTGATGAAAAAAATAATAATAATGTCATTGAAAAGTTTGGTTTTCAATGTTGCACATTGTAATATAATAGTCGTCAAAAGGCTAAAACCTGCAGAGAAGTAGTAGAAAAATGGACCTGGTGTGTCTTTCATGGCAGTAGAGGGTAGACTTTGAGAGTGAACTCCTACTCATGTCAAGTGGAGCGTCCATCTGTTGGTCCTCTCGGCCCGTGTGTGAACTTGAAGGTGTCGCTCAGATGACAAAGTGTCCACGCCGCTCTTCAACAGCCTCCATCTTCCTGCGCTTCACCCACCAGCACTTTGGTGCCTTGCTGAGGCTCCAGCCTCATAAAAGGTCACGTTACCCCCCCCCCCCCCCCCCCCCTCTCTTTCTGTCTTCCCTGTCGTCTTCTCTCTGGGGATTCGACCTTTGCGACGACAACTTGGTGAGGAGCAAGCGGGGTCGCCCCTGGGAAGACGAGGGGCTGCTGCCACTATCGGTTATCTCTCAAATGTCACGAGCTGTTTTTCTTTCCGTTGGGGGGGGGGGGGGGGGGAGGATGTAGGACTCTGTCACACAGCGTGTCTGCCTTGCAATATGCGGATCACTTAAAAGGTGACAGTAAGTACGTCTGCTGAGCTGCCAACAGTCAAAGACGATAACACTACACATTGGTTTACACTAGAGATGCTTTAGAATGTAATATCGGAAATTATCGGTATCGTTTTTTTAATTACCGGTATCGTTTTTTTTTTGTTTTTTTTTGTTTGTTTTTTATTAAATCAACATAAAAAACACAAGATACACTTACAATTAGTACACATACCCAAAAAAAACTCCCTCCCCCATTTGCACTCATTCACACAAAAGGGTTGTTTCTTTCTGTTATTAATATTCTGGTTCCTACATTATATATCAATATATATCAATACAGTCTGCAAGGGATACAGTCCGTAAGCACACATGATTGTGCGTGCTGCTGGTCCACTAATAGTACTAAGCTTTAACAGTTAATTCGACTCATTTTCATTCATTACTAGTTTCTATGTAACTGTTTTTATATTGTTTTACTTTCTTTTTTTATTCAAGAAAATGTTTTTAATTTATTTATCTTATTTTATTTGTATTTATTTTTTTAGAAAGGACCTTATCTTCACCATACCTGGTTGTCCAAATTAGGCATAATAATTTGTTAATTCTACGACTGTATATATTGGTATCGGTTGATATCGGTATCGGTAATTAAGGGTTTGTTCAATATCGGAATATCGGATATCGGCAAAAAGCCATTATCGGACATCCCTAGTTTACACAATTCCCATTAAATGACTAGAATCTGTGCAAATGCGGGAGGAATTGCGTGTAAATGCCACCGCGAGAACATGCTGAACTGAAATGCTAATTTCAGTTCAGCATTAACATTAGCATGCTAACATTAGCATGCTAACAGTTAGCATGTGTCACATATCAAGTGATTTGACTCTAAAGGTGTATAACTGCAAAATTAGCTCAAAAAGTGTCAAATTAGCTAACTTTAGCATGCTAGCACGCAAAATTAGCATGCTACTTACTAGCATGCAAAATGCTAGCAGTTAACTAATAAGATCAAAGGGCATTGTGTCTTCCATTGTGACACAAGTAGGACATGTAGAAGTTTGTATAAAGCCCATTTATTTTCAATAGGGGGAAAAATCCTGGTAATTCCCAGTAAGCCAGGAATTTTGGGGACCAGGTAACGGGCTGGCTTGAATGTCCAGGGTGAGTGGAGTGTCTGGATGTTGAAAAGGTTTGAATTTAATGAGAAATATATATATATATATATATATATATATACGTATACACATATATATATATATATATATATATATATATATATATATATATATATATATATATATATATATATATATATATATATATATATATATATATATGTGTGTGTGTGTATGTATGTGCGTATATGTATGTACTGTATAGATGGTGTATATATATATATATATATATATATATATATATATATATATATATATATATATATATATATATATACATACACACACATCATATATACAGTCCATACATATACACACATACACATATATATACATATATATATACATATATATATATATATATATATATATATATATACACATATATATGTGCTGTGGGTCCGCCTCCATCTCCCTGGACTTGTGGGTACGTGGTTACTAGATGGTGAAGGAGCAGGGATCCAACAATGGAGGACATCCTTCTTGTATTTTGTCTTCTTCCCATTCTAGACCTTTTTCTGTCCACCAATCAACACACAGCATTTTGTCTTGCTCCGCCCCTTTACACCACGGTGCTACAAGTGGTATGACTTGGTTGCTTATATAAAGAACAGTGCTGCTTGGTGGAAAGTTGTAATGTCTTGGACATTAAATATCACAAGAAGTGTGTAGTGTGTGTATTTCGCTTAACATTTATTGAAAATTGTACATCATTTTGTTTCATCTTTAACTTATCAACTTAGTAGTTCTGACAAATTTAAAAACCCGTAAATTCACAAAACTTGTAAAAAATTGATTGGAAAATGTTTTAAAGTTGAAACAAAGTAACATGTTTTAACTTATATATATTATATTAGGTGTGGTGTCATTAATTTGCCTTCTTTTTTCATTTTTTTGTCTAACTTAATTATTTTAAATTTTTTTGAATGTTTTACTTAATATTTTTGCATCTTTAGCTTATCACCAGTGAAATATATTTCATTAGGTCTGGTGTAATTAATTAACTGCTTTTTTTCATGTTTATTAAAGCTAAATTAGATGCATCTTTAACTTCTCACCAACGTAATTGTACCAAGTTTTACCAACCTATGAAATACATTTAATTAGGTCTGGTGTAATTAATGAATTGCATTTTATCATACTTATTAAACCTAATTTTGTTGCATCTTCAGCTTAGCACCAAAGTTTTACCAACCTATAAAATACATTTAAATTAGGTCTGGTTTAATTAATTAGCTGCCTTTTTTCATGTTTATTACACCTAATTTTGTTGCATCTTCAATTTCTCACCAGTTTAATTATCCCAAGTTTTAGCAAATAAAAAAACAGTACATTCACAGATTTTGTAAAAATTGATTGGAAAATGTTGAGAATGTGGTGGATATACACACACAGGACACTTATTAATTATTACGGTTATAATTCACTGCGTTCTAGCCCATGTTTACTTGCATAGGTGCATAGGTGCTTTTACTTTGAAGGGTTGAGACACACCTCTGTGGTGCTGACGTAATTACCTGTGCGACAGTTTTGTTGTTGTGTTGTTCTCTCTGAAAATAAACGGAGTGTTACTTGGCTCTCCAAAGAGGAATAAATCTCCGTCGTTTCTCTGCCTACACTCCTACATTGGTGACCCCTTTTTACTCTTGGACGTTTCCAGAGTTTACTGAACATGTCTGCTACACTAAAGTTGCCCGACTTTTGGGAAGGGAACGCAATTGCGTGGTTCGCACAGGCGGAGGCTCAATTCGCCATCAAAGACATTACGGCGGACGAAACAAAGTTTTATCATGTGGTGGCGTCCCTTACAAGCTCGACTGCGGGGAGGGTGGTGAGTCTGCTAGAACGTCCTCCTGCACGCAACAAATACGCCGCTCTGAAGGCGCATCTACTGGAGACTTTTGGACTTTCTGAATCCGAACGTGCGCGCCAACTCCTCTCACTTCCCGGTCTCGGCGACAGTAAGCCTTCTGAGCTGATGGATCACATGCTGGCTCTGCTGGGAGACCATCAGCCGTGTTTTCTTTTCAAAGAACTATTCCTGCAGCAGCTTCCAGAACAGGTGCGTTTGGCACTTGCGAATTCATCTATTACTGATTTTCGCCAGTTGGCCAGGGAGGCGGACAAATTTTTCTCAGCTGGGAAGAAATGTTTTGCAGCCACGCCCCCTTCCACGTCTACTGCCACCAGTGATGACCATATGCACCAGCCATACTCCATCTCTGCCACCACTACTGTGCCCCGACGTGCAAAGCAGTCAGGAGGATTGTGTTTCTACCACGCCAAGTTTGGCAACAAAGCCAAGAAATGCCTTCCCCCCTGTACATTCAGTGCGTCGGGAAACGCACCGGCCGACACCTATTAGCAGCCGTGGGTGACGGCCGTACCAGCGGCTTGCTGTTTATTACTGACTCCCTCTCCGGTCGTCGCTTTCTTTGTGACACAGGTGCCCATATGAGTGCGCTGCCAGCATCAGCCACAGACATTCGCGCAGGGCCGTGTGGCCCCCCCTTCTGGCCGCAAATGGCAGCACAATCCACACCTTTGGCACACGCACTGTGACAGTGAGTTTTGCTGGTCAGCGTTTTACCTGGGATTTTGTGTCAGCAAAGGTGTCCACTCCCCTGTTGGGTGCTGATTTCTTGTTTGCCAACAAGCTTCTAGTGGATGTGAGGAACCGCCGCCTCGTCCATGCTGAAACATTCGGCTCATTTCCCTGTGAACACAGTGACACTGCCCCGACGAAGCTGTCCAGTGCCCTCTCGCCCGCTGATGACTTTTCTCACCTCCTCAAGGAGTTTTCAGACATCACCGCACCTACCTTCTCCTCCGCCTCCGCCAAACATGGTGTGTTGCACTACATCTCCACCAATGGCCCGCCTGTGCACGCCAAAGCCCGGCGCCTTGACCCACACAAGCTCAGTATCGCAAGAGCTGAGTTCGACGCCATGGAACGCCTTGGCATCGTCCGCCGGTCGAACAGTCCCTGGGCCTCCCCCCTTCACCTGGTGCCAAAGCCCAATGGTGGTTGGCGCCCGTGCGGCGACTACCGACGCCTTAATGCTGTCACTACGCCGGACCGGTACCCTATTCCACACATCCATGACTTTTCTGCCCACCTGGCGGGTGCGTCTATTTTTTCTAAAGTGGACCTCGTCCGGGGCTATCACCAGGTACCAGTTCAGCCTCAGGACATTCCCAAAACAGCGGTGATTACCCCATTCGGGCTTTTTGAGTTTCTACGGATGCCATTCGGACTAAAAAATGCTGCCCAGACCTTTCAGCGATTGATGGACACGGTGCTGCGTGACTTGTCATTCGTTTTTGTCTACCTGGACGATATCCTAGTGGCCAGCACGTCTGAGGCAGAGCACCTATCACACCTGCGTCTTCTCTTCAGTCGTCTCCAGCAGCACGGCTTGATCATCAACCCAGCGAAATGCCAGTTTGGACTGTCTTCCATGGATTTCCTGGGCCACCACATCACTACAGCAGGGGCGATTCCTCTGCCGTCAAAGGTGGAGGCAGTGTTGGGGCTTCCGCAGCCTCACACTGTCAAGGCTCTACAAGAGTTCTGCGGCATGGTCAATTTTTACCACCGTTTTGTGCCTCGGGCTGCCGACCTTATGCGCCCCCTATACAGCGCTCTCAAGGGTAAAAAAACTTCTAAGCATGCCCTTTCTTGGTCCACGGACATGTTGGCAGCTTTCTCTGCTACAAAGGATGCACTCGCGGACGCAACTATGCTGGCTCACCCGGTGCCTGACGCCCCTGTCGCTCTGACCACGGACGCCTCAGACTATGCTGTTGGTGCTGTTCTCCAGCAGTTGGTCAATAGTGTTTGGCAACCTCTCGCTTTTTTCAGCCGCCAACTTAGGTCCAGTGAGCAGAAATATAGCACTTTTGACCGTGAACTCCTCGCCCTGTATTTAGCCATCCGTCATTTCCGTTTCCTGCTGGAAGCCCGTCCGTTCACTGCCTTTGTGGATCACAAGCCTTTGACCTTCGCCATGGCCAAGGTGTCGGAACCATGGTCTGCCAGGCAACAGCGCCACCTAGCTTTTATTTCTGAATTTACCACGGACATTAAACATGTGTCAGGAAAAGACAATCCCGTGGCTGACTGCCTCTCCCGTGTGGTCATTGGTGCTGTCCACCTTGGAATAGACTATGCCCGAATGGCTGTGGACCAAGTTTCGGACCCCGACATTCAGGCGTACAGAACAGCGGTCACTGGCCTCCAGTTGGCGGACGTCCCGTTCGGCGATGCCGGCACAACGCTGCTCTGCGACGTATCTCTGGACCTGCCCCGTCCTGTGGTGCCGCAGGTCTGGAGACGGCAAGTTTTCGACGCCATACATGGCCTCTCGCACCCAGGCAGCAAGCCGTCACAGCGTCTCGTGGCAGCAAAGTTTGTCTGGCATGGCCTCAAGAAGGACATTCGCGACTGGGTCAGGACCTGTGTGGCATGCCAACGCGCTAAGATCCATCGGCATGTTAAGGCCCCGTTGGAGCAGTTTGCAGTTCCCGAAAGGCGTTTTGACCACGTCAACGTTGACCTGGTGGGACCCCTTCCTCCCTCCAGGGGATTTACTCACCTTCTGACTATGGTGGACCGGACCACCCGTTGGCCGGAGGTTGTCCCACTGTCAGCAACGACATCAGCTGATGTGGCCCGGGCCTTCATTGGTACCTGGGTCGCCCGGTATGGTGCCCCATCTGACCTTTCGTCTGATCGTGGCCCCCAGTTTACTTCCGAGCTCTGGAATACTGTTGCCTGTCAGTTGGGTGTCTCACTCCACCGCACTACAGCATACCACCCTCAAGCAAACGGCATGTGTGAACGTTTTCACAGGGACATGAAGGCCGCCCTTAAGGCTTCTCTCACAGACGACGGCTGGGTCGACAAGCTCCCGTGGGTGATGCTGGGGATTAGAACTGCGCCTAAGGAGGACCTCCTGTCTTCCTCAGCGGAGTTAGTTTATGGCCAGACCCTCAGAGTCCCAGGTGAATTTATACCCCGCACTACAGTCCCCTGGTCTGCTTCTGACCAGCGGCGTAGCCTCATGGACACTGCCCGTACCTTCCTACCAGTCCCGACCTCGCACCACTGCTTGCCCCAGGTGCACATTCCCCCTGACCTGCGAGCAGCGGGGTACGTGTTCATCCGCCACGATGCCCATAGGGGGCCCTTGCAACCACCATACGACGGTCCTTATCGGGTTGTGGAGGCTGGGGTTAAGACATTTGTCATTGACATTGGGGGCAGACTGGATCGCGTCTCAGTGGACCGGCTGAAGCCAGCCCACCTGGATTTGGGCCGTTCAGTTGAGGTGGCTCAGGCACCACGTCGCGGTCGACCCCCACACTGCCGACCGACGTCTGCTCGCCGTCAGCAGCCGGCTGTCACCCTCCCGCTTCACCCCCCTCCACCTGCCCAGGAGCTTCGGAATCGCTTTGGGCGGGTCATTCGGGTCCCTGGTCGTTTCACTGGGCCAGTTCTTGTGAATTCTGGGGGGACGTGTGTGGTGGATATACACACACAGGACACTTATTAATTATTACGGTTATAATTCACTGCGTTCTAGCCCATGTTTACTTGCATAGGTGCATAGGTGCTTTTACTTTGAAGGGTTGAGACACACCTCTGTGGTGCTGACGTAATTACCTGTGCGACAGTTTTGTTGTTGTGTTGTTCTCTCTGAAAATAAACGGAGTGTTACTTGGCTCTCCAAAGAGGAATAAATCTCCGTCGTTTCTCTGCCTACACTCCTACAAGAACATTTTTTAAAAACATTTTTAATGCAATATATTTTAATTAGGTGTGGTGTAATTAATTTACTTTCTTCTTTAATTTTTTTCTAACTTGATTTTTTGACCATTTTTTAAAGTTGTACTTAATTTTGTTGCATCTTCAACTTATCACCAACTTAATTATACCAAGTTTTACCAATGTATGAAATGTATTTAATTAGGTCCTGTGTAATTAATTAACTGCCCTTTTTAATGTTTATTAAACCTAATTTTGATGCATCTTTAACTTATCAACAACTTAATTAAACCAAGTACAAAAAACAGTAAGTTCACAAAACTTGTAAAAATTGATTGAAAAATGTTTTAAAAATTTTTTAAAAAGTTGAATTAAAATGAAATGTTTTAACTTATATAGATTTTAATTAGGTGTGGTGTAATTAATTTGCTTTCTTCTTTAATTTTTTTCTAACTTATTTTTTGGGGGGAAAAAAATAGTTATACTTAATTTTGTTGCTTCTTCAACTTATCACCAACCTAATTATACCTAATTTTACCAACCTGTGAAATACTTTTAATTAAGTCTGGTGTAATTAATTAACTGCTTTATTTCATGTTTATTAAACCTAATTTTGATGCATCTTTAACTTATCAACAACTTAATTAAACCAAGTACAAAACACAGTAAGTTCACAAAACTTGTAAAAATTGATTAAAAAATGTTTTAATTATTTTTTTTAAGTTGAATCAAAATAAAATGTTTTAACTTATATATATTTTAATTAGGTGTGGTGTAATTAATTTGCTTTCTTCTTTCATTTTTTTCAAACTTATTTTTTTTGGGGGAAAAAATAGTTTTACTTAATTTTGTTGCTTCTTCAACTTATCACCAACCTAATTATACCAAATTTTGTGAACGTATGAAATACATTTAATTAAGTCTGGTGTAATTAATTAACTGCCTTATTTCATGTTTATTAAACCTAATTTTGATGCATCTTCACCTTATCACCAAATTAATTATACCAAGTACAAAAAACAGCAAGTTCACAAAACTTGTAAAAATTGATTGGAAAATGCTGCAATTAAAAAAAAAAAAAAAAGTTCAATCAAAATAAAAATAACTTATATATATTTAATATAATTAATTAACTTTTTTCATTTAATCATAATTTACACATCGTACAAAGTAGCTTTTAACACGGGCGTTGCAGCAGCTCGGTTAGCTTTTGATGATGTCAAAGTGCGCCGATCCACCACTTTCATCCCCACTTCAAAGGACTCTATTCAAACGTGTTTGCATGCGGCCTCTAGACCAGGGGTCGGCAACCCAAAACGTTGAAAGTCTTATAATGAAGACAACACATGATGTAAGTGTGTATTTTAGCTATAATAGCACTACAATCAAATGACTATGTGTCGCAGGCTGAAGCAAATCTTCGTTGACAGAAATGTTGACATGTGATATTTATTCTACACATTTTTACAACATTAGAAACCATTAGTAAATCAGAGGCTACTCAGAAGGTGAGAAAACTCCTGGAAATTACTGGCTTCTAATGGCCAAAGGTATATATGTGTGTGTCCAAGTTAAAGGAAACGACAGGCTGTCTTCTTTTAATAGATTTATTACAATCTTTGGCAAGCTAGGTAATGTTTGCTGTGGTCTGGAACAACATGGCACACAAACAACTATCTGAAATGCAGCCAATATTACATACATAGAAAGCCCACTGTTCAATATGTTAGCGTGTATGCTTCACTGATGAGAAGTGCGCCGGGACACGCGCCCGCACGGCTGCAGACAATCATCAATCGGCGCACCTGGGTCTGATGAGGGCGGACAGCATAAAGACCAGCGGACCCCAAGATCCTGTGCCGGAACGTAGTTCACTCTTCGTAGTAAGCATCCCGTCTCTGCGTATAATATATAATATATGAATAATATAAATATATGTAGAATATATTTATATTATTCATATATTATATATATAATATATTATATATATTATATTATTTATTATTATTATTGTCTATTGTGAGCGAACTGTGGTGCTGATTTTCCCCCAGGGATCAATAAAGTACTTTCTATTCTATTAAATTCTATTCTACATATGATGTGTCATGAGACATGCAAAACTGAGTTACATACAAAGAGGATAAAAGTAAAGGATATCAAAATGAGCTCAAATATACCTACAAATGAGGCACAATGATGCAATATGTACATACAGCTAGCCTAAATAGCACGTTAGCATGGATTAGTTTGCAGTCACGGACTGACCAAATATGCCTGATTAGCACTCCACACAAGTCAATAACATCAACAAAGCGCACCTTTGTGCATTCACGCACAGCATTAAACGTTTGGTGGACAAAATGAGACAAAAGATTTTCCATGTAAACCAACTGTTGCGTCACAGTCCACACTATGGCGAGTTCAAGAACCGCCGAAATTAGTAGGACAAAAACGACGTTCACCAAATTGTTACGTACGGCGGGGGAAGGAGACGACACCACAACAGAGGATCAGTTCAATAGGTTTATTGCTACTGTTGCGTCAGACCAGTTCTTCCTCCAAGGGAATCTAAGTTACTGGTCAATCCCAAGTTCTTTAGATGACATATATGCTGAGTAAGAAGGACCGTCAAGACCGTTTTGGAATATTGTAGTTTTATTCCAAAGCTTTGGGAGGTCAACTCAATCAATACATTCGTATCGGCCAGCTCGAGTTGATCTGGCATTCCAAAGGAAAAGGCAACTCATTTCACACAAAGAAAGCCCCCATTCCCCCCTCCCCCACCCTCACTCTCAACACTGATAAGAGAGACGTGGGGGTTTTCTTCACATTCCGATGGTTTACGACCCTGTCTAAAGAAACTGGTAGAATACACAGAGGAAAAGTAGTAGGCGCTACTCTAACATGGCTATCTAAAAAGAAAGACCTCTTAATCATATCTGCACCCTTTCCACAATACTGATGAATAGTTGGGGTGTGTATGCTACTCTACGTGACTGGTGCATGACGATGTGTAGAATCAACGATGTAAATGTTACCAGAGTTTGTTGTATGTGCGTGTTGGATGAATCCTTCGTCGGACCAAAGGGGTAAGGCGAGAAGGCAGTCCGTGGGCAAGCGAGAGGTCCGGGGCTGGAGAGAGGTGATGAGGTCCGTGTCCAAGCGGGGGTCGAGGATCGAGGGAGGCAGTCCAAAATCCGGTGGGGAGTCGAGACCCACAGCTCGATCACAGGCAATCGAGGGAACACAACGGGGAACACAGAGGACGTAAGTGTCAGGTTCAAACACTGATGACATCTAATAATCAGACAAGAAGCAAAGAATCATGCAGAGACAGAGTTCAATTTAGCTCGAGGAGACACGTGTTTTGGGCTGTATTCTAGTTACAGATCCAAACTACGTTCTAAAAGTCCTCCTCTATTTATTTGGAAGGGCCCTATTACATCACTGAAGCTGTCGCTGAGGGAAGGGGGTAATCTCGACAACTCCAGTTAGATACAATATATGATTATGGAATAAATACAAATTAGTTGACGCAGGTCATATCGCCTTGTCTCTGCTCTGTCTGCGTCACGGCGGTGTTCGGCCTTGGCAGCCAGCAGGCCAAGTCTGGACACAACACTGATAAAGTCGGCTGGCAATCTTTTGGACTGCCAGCTTTGCACAGATACAAAAATACCACTTCAGCACAATTGACAATAATTTATAGCAATTGCCCTTAAGCATAAAGTTAGTGTGATAATATATACATAATTATTCTAACAATAAGACACAGGGCACAGGGAAAGCACAGAGAGAGAAAGTACGCAGAGACGGGATGCTTACTACGAAGAGTGAACTACGTTCCGGCACTGGATCTTGGGGTCCGCTGGTCTTTATGCTGTCCGCCCTCATCAGACCCTGGTGCGCGGATTGATGATTGCCTGCAGCCGTGCAGGCGCGCTTCTCATCAGTGAAGCATACACACAAACTTATTGAACAGTGAGCTTTCTAACCATTGGGAAAGTTTGTGTCATGTTTGTCCTCAAACAAAAAACATACAAAAACATAATTTCTCCCACCCCATCCTTTAAAAAAAAATGCTCCGGGGAGCCACTAGGACGGCACTACAGAGCACGTGACACGGACTACTGCGTGTCCTTGAACCGCCGGAACCTTGTCCACCCTTTGCGCCCGCTGCCCGGGCAGAAGTCGTGCAAGCGCGACGACATGTAAACACGGCGAAGCTAACTATAGCCGCGTCCTACTTAGGGTTGCTGCATCCGATGACGTAACGCCGCACGAAGGCTGTCCCCAATTCAGAGGCTCCCGCAAATGCACGCTTGTTTTTTTTTTTTTAGGGAGCATGCATCACTGCCGTCCCCTGCGGTCTCACATATGACAAGATTCTGTGTTTGCCACCGCGCTGTGTCGTGGGAATGGCCGTTAACTGTATGGAAGATTGTGAGTGATTTTATGTGATGGGCTTTTCCCTCCCATTTATTTGGGTCAAGTATTCCCCGCCAAGTGTCTCAAGCCGAGACGTGAAGTCACGGGCGACAAAGTTATGGAAATATGGCTGTGCATGTAACATCATTCCATTTTTTGGAAAATGGTAAAAAAAAACTTTAATGGTCTGAATGAGTTGAAATGTTGAGATGTTAAATGGTTACATTTAACCAATGTTAAAGGCCTACTGAAAGCCACTACTACCGACCACGCAGTCTGATAGTTTATATATCAATGATGAAATCTTAACATTGCAACACATGCCAATACGGCCGGGTTAGATTAGTAAAGTGCAGTTTTAAATTTCCCGCGAAATATCCTGCTGAAAACGTCTCGGTATGATGACGTTTGCGCGTGACGTCACGGATTGTGCGGACATATTTGGGACAGCATTGTGGCCAGCTATTAAGTCGTCTGTTTTCATCGCAAAATTCCACAGTATTCTGGACATCTGTGTTGGTGAATCTTTTGCAATTTGTTTAATGAACAATGAAGACAGCAAAGAAGAAAGCTGTAGGTGGGAAGCGGTGTATTAGCGGCCGGCTGCAGCAACACAACCAGGAAGACTTTGAGTTGGATACGCAGACGCGCTACCGTGAGTACGCAGCTGCGGCTTCCAAACATTTGATCGCTTGCCCGTACGTGCGTGCCGCTATGTGCATGTCACGTACGTAACTTTGGGGAAATATATGTGCTGTATGAACTTTACGGAGGTGAACGGTACTTTGGGCTGTGGGATTGAGTGTGTTGTGCGGGTGTTTGTGTCAAAGTTTTTTTGGTGACGAACCCCAAGATGCAGAGAAGGCGGCAGGCATTGTGCGAGGAAACATGATTTAATTAAACACTATAGCAAAAACAAACAAAAGGGAAACAAACAAAAGGCGCACACAAGGCAGAGAACAAACTAGGCTATGAACTAAAATAGCACAAAGGCTAACTGTCGACAAGAAACAAAAACACTTACAAGTGGACAAAAGTAGACAGAGCTACAACGACAAATAGTGACAGGTAGAAGCTACAGGTAGAAGTGACAAGTATTATAATGACAATAATCCAGCCGTGACTGGAGGGCAGGACAGGTTTAAATAGCAGCTGGCTGATTGGCACCATGTGTGGCCATGTGCCAATCAGCCACAGCTGAGGGGACAAAGCACTCAGGGAGATAATCAGGAAATAACCAAAATAAGAGTGCTGACAAGAACTAAAAACAGGAAACCAAGACAAACGCAGAGGAAAACTAAAACTTGACCAAACTGTCAGGGACAACCTGACAGTTTGATTTGTATTGGTGGGTTATATGGACGGGAGGGGGGAGGTGTTTGTTATGCGGATTAATTGGTGGCATATTAAATATAAGCCTGGTTGTGTTGTGGCTAATAGAGTATATATATGTCTTGTGTTTATTTACTGTTGTAGTCATTCACAGCTGAATATCAGGTCCCACCCGCCTCTCACAGCATCTTCCCTATCTGAATCGCTTCCACTGCCCTCTAGTCCTTCACTCTCACTTTCCTCATCCACAAATCTTTCATCCTCGCTCATATTAATGGGGTAATCGTCGCTCTCTCGGTCCGAATCGCTCTCGCTGCTGCTGGCCATGATTGTAAACAATGTGCAGATGTGAGGAGCTGCACAACCTGTGACGTCACGCTACTTCCGGTACAGGCAAGGCTTTTTTATCAGCGACCAAAAGTTGCGAATTTTATCGTCGATGTTCTCTACTAATTCCTTTCAGCAAAAATATGGCAATATCGCGAAATGATCAAGTATGACACATAAAATGGACCTGCTATCCCCGTTTAAATAAGAACATTTCATTTCAGTAGGCCTTTAAAAATGGTTACATTAGCCTGCTAACATTAGTATGCAAATAAATGAAGAGCTAACATATATATAACATATACAGTCGTACTCATAAGTTTACATACCCTGGGAGAATTTATGATTTATTGGCCATTCTTCAGAGAATAGGAATGATAACACAAAAAGCTTTCTTCCACTCATGCTTAATGGTTGTGTGAAGCTATTTATTGGCAAACAACTGTGTTTACTCTTTTTGAATCAAAATGACAAAAGAAAGTACCCAAATGACCCTGATCAAAAGTTGACATACCCCAGTGACTTTGATCTGATAACATGCACAAAAGTTGACACAAACAGGTTTGAATGGCTAATCAAGGTTCCAATCCTCACCTGTGACATGTTTGTTTGTAATTAATGTGTGTGTATAAAAGGTCAGTGAGTTTCTGGGCTTCTGATAGACCATTGCATCTTTCATCCAGTGCTGCACACATGTTTCTGCATTCTGAGTCATGGGGAAGGCAAAAGAATTGTCAAAGGATCTGCGAGAAAAGGTAATTGAACTGCATAAAACAGGAAAGGGGTATAAAAACAAGGAATTGGTAATGCCAATCAGCAGTGTTCAAACGCTGATTAAGAAGTGGAAAATGAGGGATTCAGGTAGACCGGCAAAGATTTCAGCCACAACTGCCAGGAAAATTGTTCGAGATGCAAAGAAAAGTCCACAAATAACTTCAGCTGAAGTACAGGACTCTCTGAAAAATTGTGGTGTGGCTGTTTCAAGATGCACAATAAGGAGGCACTTGAAGAAAAATGGGCTGCATGGTCGAGTAGCCAAAAAGTTCAATTTTGGTCTCATCACTCCAAATTACTTTGTTCCAGACGTTTTGAGGCCTGTCTCTGTGCTGTATGGCGTAATGTGAGCGGGATACTTTGTGACATTTGCGCAGAAATGGCTTTCTTCTGGTGACTGGACCATGCACTGAGAATCAGCACCTCCAAGTCCGAGTTCATGGTTCTCGCCCGGTAAAGGGAGGAGATCTTGCCCCAAGTGGAGGACTTCAAGTACCTCGGAGTCTTGTTCACGAGTGAGGGAAGAGTGGATCGTGAGATCGACAGGCGGATCGGTGCGGCGTCTTCAGCAATGCGGACGCTGTATCGATCCGTTGTGGTGAAGAAGGAGCTGAGCCGGAAGGCAAAGCTCTCAATTTACCGGTCGATCAACGTTCACATCCTCACCTATGGTCATGAGCTTTGGGTTATGACCGAAAGGACAAGATCAAGGGTACAAGCGGCCGAAATGAGTTTCCTCCGCCGGGTGGCGGGTCTCTCCCTTAGAGATAGGGTGAGAAGCTCTGTCATCCGGGAGGAACTCAAAGTAAAGCCGCTGCTCCTCCACATCGAGAGGAGCCAGATGAGGTGGTTCGGGCATCTGGTCAGGATGCCCCCCGAACGCCTCTCTAGGGAGGTGTTTAGGGCACGTCCGACACGTTGGGAAGACTATGTCTCCCGGCTGGCCTGGGAACGCCTCGGGATCCCCCGGGAAGAGCTGGACGAAGTGGCTGGGGAGAGGAAAGTCTGGGCTTCCTTGCTTAGGCTACTGCCCCCGCGACCCGACCTCGCATAAGCGGAAGAAGATGGATGGATGGATGGATGGATCTTAGTTGTAGTTGTCGTCAACAAACATGGAGGCGTCGAAATCGCCATGCGAAATTGCTAATTTTGCTAAAGAGAGAAGGCCAAGGGTGTCCAACCGTCAGATGCTGATAATATCAACGTCTTCGTCCATGTCGGTGGTTGAATAAAGATGGCGACGCAAACGCCGGCGTGAAAAAACAACGAGCCGCGTGTGGATTTGAGCCCGTCAAGAGCACTTAGCGTATGGAAGGCCGCCAGCCATAAGCTGCGGTCCCCTCTGAGGCCTCTCTACTTTCCTGCTGGACGCCCACGTCCAGATAAACCACCTCCGTTCTGCACGTTTCACATGAATTATTATCATCGAAATTGTTGTTCACCCTTTAAGCTCGCGGTTCTTATTGATTATTTCCCACTTATTGAAACGCATATGAAGCGATACTTTAAATCAGGGGTGTCAAACGTACGGCCCTAGGGCCAGATCAGGCTCGCGAACAGGTTTTATCCGGCCCGCGGGATGAGTTTGCCAAGTATAAAAATGAGCCGAAATTGTTGAGTGAAAGAAACAGCTGTTCTAAATGTGTCCACTAGATGTCGCAATAGCAATTCTTTGTATCTTCGTAGATGATGCTACATATGTAAAAAAATATAAAATAAACCACATGATGTTAGTGCGCCAGTCGAGGAAAATGAGCAAACTACATAAATAACATTCTGTAATTTAATTTTGATATTATTTTTTAATCTTGATAGATTGAAAATTGACTGATGAACATTATCACATAATTTATTCAGAAAGTATAAATATTTCTCATATTCTTTCTGTTTCTGTAATATTGCAATATTTTCTTGTAAAAGTATTAGTTTTTTATGTACAATTATTACTTTTTACTGCAAAATGGTGACATTTGTCATATAAAATTCTGACTTTTATCACAATACTGCCAATTTTTTGGTTGTTCTTGTAAAACAGTGACATTTTTTGAGTAAAATTATGACTTTTGCTTAAAAAATTTCAAGTAAAATTCCGATTATTATTAGAATATTGCCCAAATTTGATTTGGATATTATTTTTTTATCTTGACGGATTGAAAATTAACACCTATCTGTTGACTGACGAACATTATCACATAATGTATTCAGAAAGTATAAATAACGACAAATAATGATAGAATAATATGCAACACGTAAGTGTAAACAAAACAACAACAACATTATGATTTGTACATTTTCAGAATGTGCTTGTTCTATTTTTAAACAAAGAAAACAATCTGAAGTTGTCTTTATTTTTAAGTTATCGCGCCGTGATTTTACCAATCCGGCCCACTTGGGAGTAGATTTTTCTCCATCTGGCCCCCCATCAAAAATGAGTTTGACACCCCTGCTGTGTAAGAGTGTGTAAGAAATTGAAATGCGTCCCCTTTGGCCTATATTAATTTTAAAAAAGTTAAATATGTATATAGAGACATACTGTCATAACTTGAAGTAAATATTGAATATTCAAAACCAATTACAAACAAAAAATTCAAAAAAATTAACTAAAAGCAGTATTTTTCTCACAATGTGTCGACTTTTTTCCTTTAAAATTGGGAACAATTTCTCATATTCTTTCTGTTTCTGTAATATTGCAATATTTTCTTGCAAAATTATTACTTTTTTATGTCAAATTATTACTTTTTACTGCAAAATGGTGACATTTGTCATATAAAATTCTGACTTTTATCACAATATTGCCAATTTTTTGGTTGTTCTTGTAAAACTACGGGGACCCTAAAGGGGCATGAGGAAAAAAAATTTGGGGGGGAAATTTAAAAAAAAAATTTTTTTTTAGATATGTATCTTGTGCGCACAAGAAACTATCTCGTGCGCAAGCAAAAGTTTCTCTTGCGCACGAGAACCTTGTGCGTGCGCACGAGAGTTTGTCGTGCGCATGAGATACATATGTAAAAAAGAAAAAAAGAAAAAAATTTCCCCCCAACATTTTTTTTCCCCCATGTCCCTTTAGGGGCTCCGTAGTTTCTCGTGCGCACGAGAAACGTTTGCGTGTGCACGAGATAGTTTCTCGTGGGCACGAGATACATATCTAAAAAAATTTTTTTTTAAATGTTCCCCCCCCAAATTTTTTTTTCCCCATGTCCCTTTAGGGCAGCGTTTCTCAAAGTGTGGGGCGCGCCCCACTGGTGGGGAATAGAGACATGACAGGTGGGGCGCGAGGAACGGGAGGAAATTTCACTTTTATTTTTTTTATGTTTTTATTATTATATTCTTTGATTTTTTTTTTTACTATGCTTTCATTTTCTATACACACTGGAAATCACTTTGTGATTTTGTCTGTGAAATCCGCTATATAGATAAATGTAAATTACTTATTTTTCCTGTATGCTTTAAAATTCTAGGTAGGAGCGAAAGTTTGACAGACAGCAACAGTAACTAATGGGGGCGGGGCTAAGCGGAAGCTTTGTGAATGGCGAGTCACTGTGCGAGGATTTGCTGTTTTGCAAATACATAAAAAATAGAGCCACTGCTGATGAGCTGTTCGAGATAATGGACAGTTTCCTCAAAGAACACGACCTTAAATGGGAAAACTGTGTGGGCTTTTGCTCTGATGGCGCGCATGGCAAAGTCAAGAAACGGGCTGCAGGCTCTAATAAAGAGGGTTGCGCCAAATGCGCATTGGACACAATGTGTCATTCATCGGGAAACACTCGCGTCAAGGCAGCTCAGCCCCGAATTCAATGAGGTTTTAACAGTGGCAGTGTCAAGCCTGCAACCCCCATTTGAAAAGCTGTGCAGTGCAAAACAGGCTCATTGCAGCCACTAATGTTGGAGTACTGTAAAACTCATGTTCACTTGCCCTGTCCTCCTTTTTTTGGCAAAGATTGCAAAGTGGCACTTTTATTTTCATTTATTATTGAACTTGATGCAAGTTATTTGATTTATTATTGAACTTGATGCAAGTTATAACACTTTTATTTGATTTATTATTGAACTTGATGCAAGTTATAACACTTTTATTTGATTTATTATTGAACTTGATGCAAGTTATAACACTTTTTTTGATTTATTATTGAACTTGATGCAAGTTATAACACTTTTTTTTTATTTATTATTGAACTTGATGCAAGTTATAACACTTTTATTTGATTTATTATTGAACTTGATGCAAGTTATAACACTTTTATTTGATTTATTATTGAACTTGATGCAAGTTATAACACTTTTATTTGATTTATTATTGAACTTGATGCAAGTTATAACACTTTTATTTGATTTATTATTGAACTTGATGCAAGTTATAACACTTTTTTTGATTTATTATTGAACTTGATGCAAGTTATAACACTTTTTTATTTATTTATTATTGAACTTGATGCAAGTTATAACACTTTTATTTGATTTATTATTGAACTTGATGCAAGTTATAACACTTTTATTTGATTTATTATTGAACTTGATGCAAGTTATAACACTTTTTTTGATTTATTATTGAACTTGATGCAAGTTATAACACTTTTTTTTAATTTATTATTGAACTTGATGCAAGTTATAACACTTTTATTTGATTTATTATTGAACTTGATGCAAGTTATAACACTTTTATTTGATTTATTATTGAACTTGATGCAAGTTATAACACTTTTATTTGATTTATTATTGAACTTGATGCAAGTTATAACACTTTTATTTGATTTATTATTGAACTTGATGCAAGTTATAACACTTTTTTTGATTTATTATTGAACTTGATGCAAGTTATAACACTTTTTTATTTATTTATTATTGAACTTGATGCAAGTTATAACACTTTTATTTGATTTATTATTGAACTTGATGCAAGTTATAACACTTTTATTTGATTTATTATTGAACTTGATGCAAGTTATAACACTTTTTTTGATTTATTATTGAACTTGATGCAAGTTATAACACTTTTTTTTTATTTATTATTGAACTTGATGCAAGTTATAACACTTTTATTTGATTTATTATTGAACTTGATGCAAGTTATAACACTTTTATTTGATTTATTATTGAACTTGATGCAAGTTATAACACTTTTATTTGATTTATTATTGAACTTGATGCAAGTTATAACACTTTTATTTGATTTATTATTGAACTTGATGCAAGTTATAACACTTTTTTTGATTTATTATTGAACTTGATGCAAGTTATAACACTTTTTTATTTATTTATTATTGAACTTGATGCAAGTTATAACACTTTTGTTTTATTTATTATTGAACTTGATGCAAGTTATAACACTTTTATTTGATTTATTATTGAACTTGATGCAAGTTATAACACTTTTTTTTATTTATTATTGAACTTGATGCAAGTTATAACACTTTTGTTGTATTTATTATTGAACTTGATGCAAGTTAACACTTTTGTTTTATTTATTATTGAACTTGATGCAAGTTATTTGATTTATTATTGAACTTGATGCAAGTTCTAACACTTTTATTTGATTTATTATTGAACTTCATGCAAGTTATAACACTTTTTTTTATTTATTATTGAACTTGATGCAAGTTATAACACTTTTTTTGATTTATTATTGAACTTGATGCAAGTTATAACACTTTTGTTTTATTTATTATTGAACTTGATGCAAGTTATTTTATTTGATATTGAACTTGATGCAAGTTATACCACAGCTGCACAGTTATTTTATTTATTATTGAACTTGATTTTATTTTATGTTATTGAGTCTGAATGTATAAAACTTGATGTCACTTGATGTTCGATAAATTTGAAAATGTTAAGCTTGGCATTAGCGTTCTGTTGGGGCGATGGGGGCAGGTGGGGCTTGAAAACTCCCCCTTGTCCAAAGTGGGGGATGACAAAAAAAGTTTGAGAACCACTGGTTTAGGGGCTCCGTAGTTTCTCGTGCGCACGAGAAACGTTTGCATGTGCACGAGATAGTTTCTCGTGCGCACGAGATACATATATAAAAAATTTTTTTTTTAAATGTTCCCCCCCCCAAAAAAATTTTCCCCATGTCCCTTTAGGGGCTCCGTATAAAACAGTGACATTTTTGGAGTAAAATTATGACTTTTGCTAAAAAAAATTCAAGTTAAATTCCGATTATTATTAGAATATTGCCCAAATTTCATCTTGATATCATGTTTTTATCTTGATATATTGAAAATTAACACCTATGTGTTGACTGACAAACATCATCACATAATTTATTCAGAAAGTATAAATAACGACAAATAATGATTGAATACTATGCAACATGTAAGTGTAAAAAAAACAACAACATTATGATTTGTACATTTTCAGAATGTGCTTGTTCTATTTTTAAACAAAAAAAACAATCTGAAGTTGTCTTTATTTTTAAGTTATCGTGCCGTGATTTTACCAGTCCGGCCCACTTGGGAGTAGATTTTTCTCCATGTGGCCTCCCATCTAAAATGAGTTTGACACCCCTGCTTTAAATTATCTTACCAACTAAGGAAACTTAGTCGTCCCTTGGGATGAAAATCATGTGACTTACTCATGATACTGCTCACAGCCACTAGAGGGCGTGTTTATTTATATCTGGGGAGTGCTGTAATGTATTGTATGGATCAGCTGCATAGTTCATTTCTTGTTTTGGTCATTTCAGTGTAAATGAACCTTGTTTATTAGTCCTATAGTGAGTAAAGTGCAGGGAAATGAGCATGAATACTAATCGAAGCGCTCTCTGCCAAAGAAAACAATATACCGTGACGACATAGCTATTATTCAACCTATTATTAGGTTGAATATTCATAGTTGGACAAGGGTTTATCATTCATCTGTTGAGTGACGAGCGCCTCTCCACTTGCGGGGGAATTATGTGACGGACGCGCCAACAAGCCCCGCAGATACTCCACTAACCTTTGCTCGAATCACTAAATGCCAACATCATCAATTTTAGATGTTGAGGCTCTGCAGGTGGAGCCTGCAGAGGGAAAGGATGGGGTGTTCTGAAGGTGAATATACACTGATGCACAGTGATTGACTTCTGAAGGTAAATATACACTGATGCACAGTGATTGACTTCTGAAGGTAAATATACACTGATGCACAGTGATTGACTTCTGAAGGTGAATATACACTGATGCACAGTGATTGACTTCTGAAGGTGAATATACACTGATGCACAGTGATTGACTTCTGAAGGTAAATATACACTGATGCACAGTGATTGACTTCTGAAGGTGAATATACACTGATGCACAGTGATTGACTTCTGAAGGTAAATATACACTGATGCACAGTGATTGACTTCTGAAGGGGAATATATACTGATGCACAGTGATTGACTTCTGAAGGTAAATATACACTGATGCACAGTGATTGACTTCTGAATGTAAATATACACTGATGCACAGTGATTGACTTCTGAAGGTAAATATACACTGATGCACAGTGATTGACTTCTGAAGGTAAATATACACTGATGCACAGTGATTGACTTCTGAAGGGGAATATACACTGATGCACAGTGATTGACTTCTGAAGGTAAATATACACTAATGCACAGTGATTGACTTCTGAAGGTAAATATACACTGATGCACAGTGATTGACTTCTGAAGGTAAATATACACTGATGCACAGTGATTGACTTCTGAAGGTAAATATACACTGATGCACAGTGATTGACTTCTGAAGGGGAATATACACTGATGCACAGTGATTGACTTCTGAAGGTAAATATACACTTATGCACAGTGATTGACTTCTGAAGGTGAATATACACTGATGCACAGTGATTGACTTCTGAAGGTAAATATACACTGATGCACAGTGATTGACTTCTGAAGGGGAATATATACTGATGCACAGTGATTGACTTCTGAAGGTAAATATACACTGATGCACAGTGATTGACTTCTGAAGGTAAATATACACTGATGCACAGTGATTGACTTCTGAAGGTGAATATACACTGATGCACAGTGATTGACTTCTGAAGGTAAATATACACTGATGCACAGTGATTGACTTCTGAAGGTAAATATACACTGATGCACAGTGATTGACTTCTGAAGGTAAATATACACTGATGCACAGTGATTGACTTCTGAAGGTAAATATACACTGATGCACAGTGATTGACTTCTGAAGGTGAATATACACTGATGCACAGTGATTGACTTCTGAAGGTAAATATACACTTATGCACAGTGATTGACTTCTGAAGGTAAATATACACTGATGCACAGTGATTGACTTCTGAAGGTAAATATACACTGATGCACAGTGATTGACTGCTTATTCACTGTCAATCTTATCGGTCTTTGTTATTGTTTTTATCCAATTGATTTTGTTGTTTTGATTCATTACGATGTCCTCGAGTGCCCAGAAAGGTGCCTTATAAGCAAAATGTATTATTATTATTATTATTATTATTGATCTTATTAAATAACTACTGAGCTCAGGCTCACTCCAAAATGCTAATAAATCAACCGCAGCTAACATGCTGTAGGGCACTGACAAAACTAATACAACATTTATTGTAGCCATTAGAGCTGCCCTCAATTTTGGTGAATGGTAAAAAACCCAAAAAGGATCTCAGTCTATCAATATATATATAAATCCATACATACATACTGTACATATGTATATATATATTTAAATATATACACAGTATATATGTATATATATATATATATATATATATATATATATATATATATATATATATATATATATATATATATATATACATACATACTGTACATATATATGAATATATATGTGTATATACAGTATGTATACACACACACACGTATGTATACATAAATATGTATATATACATATATATACATAAGAATATATACACACACATACATGTATATATATACGTATGTATGCATATATATGTATATATACATATATATGTACACACACATATATGTCTATTTATATATGTATGTGTATATACATACATATATATGTGTGTATATATATATATATATATATATATATATATATATATATATATATATATATATATATATATATATATATATATATATATATATATATATATATATATATATATATATATATATATATATATATATATATATATATATATATATATATATATATATATATATATAT
Source organism: Entelurus aequoreus (assembly GCF_033978785.1). NCBI lineage: Eukaryota > Metazoa > Chordata > Actinopteri > Syngnathiformes > Syngnathidae > Entelurus > Entelurus aequoreus. The sequence goes on along the minus strand of NC_084753.1, from coordinate 31,183,055 downwards.
ATATATATATATATATATATATATTGGGAACAATTTATAAAATTGTTTACAATTTTATAAATTGTTCCCAATTTTCTTTCTGTTTCTGTAATATTGCAATATTTTCTTGTAAGGAGCACCCTAAGTGGCTGATCCGTTAGCGGTCCCGTCAGCGGGATTGTGCCGAAAATGTAATTTCAGTTCTTATGTGTCTTGTACATGTTAAGAATGGACAAATAAAGCTGCTCTCTGCTCTGCTCTGCTCTCAAAATGTTTAAGTTTTCTTATGAAATTGCGTCTTTTGTCGTGTGAAATTACGACTCTTTTCATAGAATTGCCAAAATTTTAAGCTTTTCTCGTAAAATTGCGACTGTTGTCGAGTAAAATTCCAACTTTTATTATAATATTGCACGAATGTTCTATTTTTCTTGTAAAATTTTGACTTGCGTTGAGTAAAATTACGACTTTTACTATGCGTTTTTCTTGTGAAATTGTGACCTTTTTCTTGTGAAATTCCAACTAATTTTTCCGTTTTTTTAAATATTTGCATAGTATGTATATATTATTACTTATTAATGTTGTAAATACAAATCTTTATATATCTAGATAGGGTGGTCTGCATTTTTCGGAGGTCTCAAAAAGGTAACAATACAAGAATGTGTGTGTGTGTGTGTGTGTGTGTGTGTGTGTGTGTGTGTGTGTGTGTGTGTGTGTGTGTGTGTGTGTGTGTGTGTGTGTGTGTGTGTGTGTGTGTGTGTGTGTGTATGTGTGTGTGTGTGTGTCGGACAGCTCGTCTCGCAGCTGGGATACCCGGTCAGGAGTACGAGGCGATCAACCCACAGGGGGGTTTATGTACGAGTTATTTTGGGAAGCACAGAGGAGGAAGCACTTCCATCAATACCCGGCTCGACCAATCATGTCCCCCCCACCCCACCCCACCCCACCCCACCCCACCCCCCGGGCTCGCCCCCGTCTGTCAGCCCCCTCTGTTCATTTGCACAACCTCAATTAGCCTTCAGCGGGGAGAAGAAAGGAAGTGGACACTCCAAATCCTTTTTAAAGGACCTATTCACTGTGCACTGTACTGGACCGTGTCCATGAAATAGACCTGATACCACGTTTGATGTTTCAAACTCCAACACGCGTTTGTGACGTTCATTCGCCACTTTCACTGGATTCGCTTGCTTTATTCGTCAATGCAGGTTATACAAAGAAACCTCCTGGTAGCAGCGTCTCAAAAATTAGTTTGGGGTAGCTTAAAGGCCTACTGAAATTTTTTTTTTAAATTTAAACGGGGATAGCAGATCCATTCTATGTGTCATACTTGATCATTTCGCGATATTGCCATATTTTTGCTGAAAGGATTTAGTAGAGAACATCGACGATAAAGTTTGCAACTTTTGGTCGCTGATGAAAAAAAAGCCTTGCCTGTACCGGAAGTAGCGTGACGTCACAGGTTGAAAGGCTCCTCACATTTCCTCATTGTTTACACCAGCAGCGAGAGAGATTTGGACCGAGAAAGCGACGATTACCCCATTAATTTGAGCCAGGATGAAAGATTCGTGGATGAGGAACGTGAGAGTGAAGGACTAGAGGGCAGTGCAGGACGCATCTTTTTTCGCTCTGACCGTAACTTAGGTACAAGCTGGCTCATTGGATTCCACACTCTCTCCTTTTTCTATTGTGGATCACGGATTTGTATTTTAAACCACCTCGGATACTATATCCTCTTGAAAATGAGAGTCGAGAACGCGAAATGGACATTCACAGTGACTTTTATCTCCACGACAATACATTGGCGAAACTCTTTAGCTACAGAGCTAACGTGATAGCATCGGGCTCAAATGCAGATAGAAACAAAAGAAATAAACCCCTGACTGGAAGGATAGACAGAAAATCTACAATACTATTAAACCATGGACCTGTAACCACACGGTTAATGCTTTCCAGCCTGGCGAAGCTTAACAATGCTGTTGCTAACGACGCCATTTAAGCTAACTTAGCAACGGGACCTCACAGAGCTATGCTAAAAACATTAGCGCTCCACCTACGCCAGCCAGCCCTCATCTGCTCATCAACACCCGTGCTCACCTGCGTTCCAGTGATCGACGGAAGGACGAAGGACTTCACCCGATCATCCGTGCGGTTGGCGGCTAGCGTCGGATAGCGCGTCTGCTATCCAAGTCAAAGTCCTCCTGGTTGTGTTGCTGCAGCCAGCCGCTAATACACCGATCCCACCTACAGCTTTCTTCTTTGCAGTCTTCATTGTTCATTAAACAAATTGCAAAAGATTCACCAACACAGATGTCCAGAATACTGTGGAATTTTGAGATGAAAACAGAGCTTTTTTGTATTGGATACAATGTGTCCGAATACTTCCGTTTAACTAGTGACGTCACGCACATACGTCATCATACCTAGACGTTTTCAACCGGAAGTTTAGCGGGAAATTTAAAATTGCACTTTATAAGTTAACCCGGCCGTATTGGCATGTGTTGCAATGTTAAGATTTCATCATTGATATATAAACTATCAGACTGCGTGGTCGGTAGTAGTGACTTTCAGTAGGCCTTTAAGCCGGAGTAGGACCCCAAAGCAGAGATGGACACTTGAGGAAAAAAGGATATTGTTTAATAACAAAAAAAAAAAACACTCAGGAGAAGTGAAAAAAAGGTGCACTCACAAGGAGTGGAGAAGAAACAAAAGACACACTCAAAAGGAGTGGAGAATAGGCTACACAACAACGTTTAATCAATGTTGGTTTCTGACGTTGATTTGACCGTTGACATTTGCTCATTTCCCAACCAACAACGTGGATCCAACGTTGTCTCAATTTACAAATGCAACTATTTTGCAACGTTGTTTCAAAGTAAGTTTTCAAGGACATGTACGTATAACTAGTGGTTAGAGGGTCCGCCCTGAGATCGGTAGGTCGTGAGTTCAAACCCCGGCCGAGTCATACCAAAATCTGTAAAAATGGGACCCATTACCTCCCTGCTTGGCACTCAGCATCAAGGGTTGGAATTGGGGGTTAAATGCTCCCCTCACCTCCCAGGGGGTGATCAAGGGTGGTGGGTCAAATGCAGAGAATAATTTCGCCACACCTCGTGTGTGTGTGACTATCATGGGTACTTTAACTTGAACTTTAAAAATCAACGTTGTATCAGTGTCTAGTGCCTGCTGGGGAATTACTTTGCATCGGTCTGTGACGCTCGGGTGGTGTTCCCAAGATGCAGAAGACCGAGGAGGCAAACGTGCAGGTAAATAACTATTTAATGTAATGTAATATATATTTGTCACGGCCAGGGCGCATTCCAATGCGCCCTCATCTTTGCGTCCTGACGAGCGCAGCACGGGCCACGCCCTCGCGCCTGCAGACAATCTTCAATCCGCGCACCTGCCCGTGATGAACGAGCTGCCTTCATAAGCCTGCTCAACCTGCCATCCCGCGCCGGAATATAACCTTCTGTTTCGCGTACAGTAAGCCATGTCCTGCTTGATGCAGTCCAGCTCTCTCTGTGTTTTCTTGTGTCGTCCCCGCAGTACCCTCCGTCGCCTTGAAAGTGAGCTGTGCGTCTCACTTTTCCCTGGATCCTCCTCTGGACTCTGACTGCCTCCCTCGATCCGTCACTTCCCCCGCTTTGGACTCGGACCTGTACACTTCTCTCTCCCCTGGACTTCCTAGTCTCTCGTTCAACATTTACGGTAACACTCAACAGCTAATCTACACGCATAGTCTTACACCATACACACTCTTGGATTTTGTCACACTCCATTTCCTTAGTTATTATAGTTAGTATTGTTTGATTATTATATATATAGATATACTAAATCTCATAGAGCTACATTCTTCCCCCTGGTGTCTGTTGCCGTCATCTCCCCTCAGTAACCATAACAATATATATATAAAACGCCCTATAGCCCGCAGACAACCTAACTGAGCTAATGCTACTAGGTAGCTAACGGCGCTACTGTTAGCCAAGAGTAAACAAATGTTCTACTGCTTCACGTAACATGACAAATGTTTTGAGCTAAACAATGGAGCGATGATGAAATAAAGGTGTGTTTAGTCAAGTCACAAAAGTATATCATGTATCACTTAGGTCAGGGGTCACCAACGTGGTGCCCGCGGGACCAGATGAGTAGCCCGCTGGCCTGTTCTAAAAATAGCTCAAATAGCAGCACTTACCAGTGAGCTGCCTCTATTTTTTTAATTTTATTTATTTACTAGCAAGCTGGTCTCGCTTTGCCCGACATTTTTAATTCTAAGAGAGACAAAACTCAAATAGAATTTGAAAATCCAAGAAAATATTTTAAAGACTTGGTCTTCACTTGTTTAAATAAATTCTTTTTTTTTTTTTTACTTTGCTTCTTATAACTTTCAGAAAGACAATTTTAGAGAAAAATACAACCTTAAAAATGATTTTAGGATTTTTAAACACATATACCTTTTTACCTTTTAAAATCCTTTCTCTTCTTTCCTGACAATTTAAATCAATGTTCAAGTAAAAAAAAATTTTTTATTGTAAAGAATAATAAATACATTTTGATGTAATTCTTCATTTTACCTTCTGTTTTTTCGACGAAGAATATTTGTGAAATATTTCTTCAAACTTATTATGATTAAAATTCAAAAAAATTATTCTGGCAAATCTAGAAAATCTGTAGAATCAAATTTAAATCTTATTTCAAAGTCTTTTGAATTTCTTTAAAAAAAATTTGTTCTGGAAAATCTAGAAGAAATAATGATTTGTCTTTGTTAGAAATATAGCTTGGTCCAATTTGTTATATATTCTAACAAAGTGCAGATTGGATTTTAACCTATTTAAAACATGTCATCAAAATTCTAAAATTAATCTTAGTCAGGAAAAATTACTAATGATGTTCCATAAAAAAATTTTTTTATTTTTTCAAAAAGATTCTAATTAGCTAGTTTTTCTCTTCTTTTTTTCGGTTGAATTTTGAATTTTAAAGAGTCGAAATTGAAGATAAACTATGTTTCAAAATTTTATTGTCATTTTTTTTTGTGTTTTCTCCTCTTTTAAACCATTCAATTAAGTGTAAACATCATTAATTATTAATAATAACATAGAGTTAAAGGTAAATTGAGCAAATTGGCTATTTCTGGCAGTTTATTTAAGTGTGTATCAAACTGGTAGCCCTTCGCATTAATCAGTACCCAAGAAGTAGCTCTTGGTTTCAAAAAGGTTGGTGACCCCTGACTTAGGTCATAGTGCACTTAGTTAGCAGTATACACGCCAAGGGCATGTTTCAAGCCAATCTATGAAGAATGAGCAGTTTATCGGCTGTATGAGAGCCGACCTCCTTTCCCTCGACAACATAAATAACGTTCCACTGTGTCGCTCTGGCAAGTAATAATGAAATAATAACGCGGAGGAGGGCGGCTCGTCAACAGAAACGCTGAGTGACAGCTCAAATGCACCTGAGGCGAGTTGGCGGGGAGATATTTTTGTCGCAGCGCTCACTTTAGGACGAGACTCCGCCGGGCGGGATTTTATTAGGGCGAAGGCTCCGGCGGCTCATTTCCTGTCGCCGTGTGATTGATGCTCGCCGTCTTCCGGGTCACCTGGGAGCTTCTCACCAGGCGTCTCATTGCCGTCTCGTTTCATGTCGCCCGGGTCATCTTCGCACCTGTCTCTCCATGCCGCGCCACGTCACACCAGATTACTGTTACGCTGCCAGCAAGAAGCATCCATAAATCTACAACTCTCAATTTTATTTTTGAGGATAGAAACTCCACCGGACAATTTATTAGGTACACCCTTTATCCTACACAAAAAAACCCTATCTGTGCAAAAATAACAACGTTAACATTTTTAGTATTATGTCATTCAATTTAGATATTTAGTGATCTACAAAACCCCAAACCAGTGTGTAAATGGTCAATAAAAACAGAATACCGTAATTTCCGGACTATAAGCCGCACCTGACTATAAGCCGCACCAGCTAAATTTAGGGGAAAATACAGATTGCTCCATATATAAGCCGCACCCAACTATAAGCCGCAGGGTTTTCATGTGTAATTACCGTAGTATATAGGGGTTCCTGCTACCACGGAGGGGATTGTCGGGACAGAGATGACTGTTTGGGAACGCAAAGCGTCCCATTTATTAACTATAAATCTTTCAATCATTCAATCAAACTTTCACATCTTTGACATGGCGAACAGCATTCGTGCAGAGTACAAATAATACAACAGTGCAAAGTAATACAAAGTGCTCGCATATACGTTATCAAAATAACCAGCCTACCGGTATATGAAAAGTCAGTCTTTAATCATTGTGTCATCGTCTTCCTCCTGCGTACTAAAACCACCGAAATCCTCTTCGTCGGTGTCGGAGAAGAACAGGCCGTATATAAGCCGCACCGTTGTATAAGCCGCAGGGACCAGAACGAGGGGAAAAAGTAGCGGCTTATAGTCCGGAAATTACGGTACAATGATTTGCAAATCCTTTTCAACCTATATTCAATTGAATAGACTGCAAAGACGAGATATTTAACGTTTAAACTGGAAAACGTTGTTATTTTTTGCAAATATTAGCTCATTTGGAATTTGATGCCTGCAACATGTTTCAAAAAAGCTGGCACAAGTGGCAAAAAAGACTGAGAGAGTAGAGGAATGCTCATCAAACACTTATTTGGAACATCCCACAGGTGAACAGGCTAATTGGGAACAGGTGGGTGCCATGATTGGGTAAAAAAAAAAAAAGCAGCTTCTATGAAATGCTCAGTCGTGCACAAACAAGGATGGGGTGAGGGTCACCACTTTGTCAACAAATGCGTGAGCAAATTGTCCAACAGTTTGAGAACAACATTTCTCAACCAGCTATTGCAAGGAATTTAGGGATTTCACCATCTACGGTCCGTAGTATCGTCAAAAGGTTCAGAGAATCTGGAGAAATCACTGCACGTAACATTGAATGCCTGTGACCTTCGATCTCTCAGGGGGTACTGCATCAAAAAGCGACATCAGTGTGTAAAGGATATCACCACATGGGCTCAGGAACACTTCAGAAAACCACTGTCAGTAACGAAAGTTCGTCGCTACATCTGTAAGTGCAAGTTAAAACTCTACTATGCAAAGTTAAAGCCATTTATCAACAACACCCGCTGGGCCCGAGCTCATCTAAGATGGACTGATACAAAGTGGTAAAGTGTTCTGTGGTCTGATGAGTCCACATTTCAAATTGTTTTTGGAAACTGTGGTCGTCGTGTCCTCCGGACCAAAGAGGAAAAGAACAATCCAGATTTTTATAGGCGCAAAGTTGAAAAGCCAGCATCTGTGATGGTATGGGGGTGTATTAGTGCCCAAGACATGGGTAACTTACACATCTGCGAAGGCACCATTAATGCTGAAAGGTACATACAGGTTTTACAGCAACATATGTTGCCATCCAAGCAACGTTACCATGGACGCCCCTGCTTATTTCAGCAAGACAATGCCTAGCCACGTGTTACAACAGCGTGGCTTCATAGTACAATGGGGGAAATTCCTGGTAATTCCGAGTAATCAGGGAATTTTCCAAACCGGGAAACATGCTGGCTTGAATGTCCAGGGTGAGTGGAGTGTGTGGGTGGTGGACCGGTTCGAATCGGTTAAGAAATGTGGGATATGGAGAGTTTTGTATATTGCCCATTCATTTTCAACGGGGTAAATTCCTGGTAATTCCGGGTAATCAGAGAAGTTTTCGAAACCCGGAAACATGCTAGCTTGAATGTCCAGGGTGAGTGGAGTGTGTGGATGGTGGACCGGTTCAAATTGGGTGAGAAATGTGGGATATGCAATAGATTGTATAATGCCCATTCATTGTCAATGGGAAGATAATCCCGGGAAATTCTGGCAAAACCAGGAAATTTAGGAAAGGGAGAACATGTTTTGAGTTATTTTATATATTTCTGAAGAGTAGTGTGGATGGATGGTTGAAAGATCGGAATCAGGTTTTAAAATGTTGAGAATTGAGGCGTTGTAGAACTTTGAATATGCCCATTCATTTGAATGGGAATTTCCTGGAAATTGGGAGTTTCGGGAAAACCGGGAATTTTTGAAAATATTGATACTAGCACCAGCTGCTATTTAGACCTGCTTTGCCCTCCAGTCAGTGCTGGAGTATTGTCGCTGCAAGCTGCATGCTGTGGACTGTTTTCCTGTTTGCTGGTTCCTGTTCCCAGTTTGCCTGTTCCTGGTTCCTGGTTTGGGTTTTGCCTTCATTTTTTGGACATTAAATCCTGTTTTCCTGCACCAAGCCTGCCGTCTCTGCATCTCGGGGTTCGTCACCACCTCTTCTTGACACATTTGGGCTAATTTCATTCATATAAACCTACAATTAATGGATTTTGATACTTGGCATCATCTTAGGAGTATAGTTACTTTTCAAATAGCATCGTGCTAATGTTATCATACGAACATTTTATGCTAGCTTTTTTTTTTGCTAATTCTGTATGTTTAAACATAAAAATAATGAATTTTTTGATACTCGGTGCAACCTTGGAATTACTGTATTTTTCGGACTATAAGTCGCAGTTTTTTTCATATTGCGACTTATACTCAGGAGCGACTTATGTGTGAAATTATTAACACATTACCGTAAAATATCAAATAATATTATTTAGCTCATTCACGTAAGAGACTAGACCAGGGGTCGGCAACCCGCGGCTCCGGAGCCGCATGCGGCTCTTTGACCACTCTGATGCGGCTCAGCTACATACTTGCCGACCCCCCGATTTTCCCAGGAGACTTATGGATCTCAGTGTCTCTCATAAATAACTCCCAGGGAAAAAGTAATCCTATTTAGACTATAAATACTATATAAAGGGCGTGCCCTGATTGCACTGCAGTAATTGTCCTCTATAGCATTTACATACAGCGTGCCAGTCCAGCCGCATGTTGCATGTTGTTATTAATCGCACACACAGGAGACAGCAAAGCATACTTACTCATCAGCCACACAGCTTACACTGACGGTAGCCGTATCAAACAACTTTAACATTGTTACGTTACAAATATGCGCCACACTGTGAACCCACACCAAAAAAGAATGAAAAACACATTTCTGGAGAACATCTGCACTGTAACACAACATAAACACAACACAACCATTACCCAGAATCCCATGCAGTCCTAACTCTTCCGGTCTAGATTATACACCCCGCTACCACAACCCCCCCACACATAAACCCCCCCCCCCCCTCTCCTTGCGTTGGTTGAGCGGAAGAGTTAGTGCTGCATGGGATTCTGGGTATTGGTACCGTCAGTGTAAGATGTGTATTGGTACCGTCAGTGTCAGATGTGTATTGGTACCGTCAGTGTAAGATGTGTGGTTGCTGAACTAGTACGGAAGAGTTAGTGCTGCATGGGATTCTGGGTATTGGCACCGTCAGTGTAAGATGTGTGGTTGCTGAGGTAGTACGCCTTGCTGTCACTTACGTGTGGTTAAGCAGGTACACTGTTAGGGCAGACTGTAGACGGCGCTGTCATCACGCTCTGATATTCGGGAGTCTCCCGGGGAAAAATGAGAGGATTGGCAAGTATGACGCTATCAAGCGCCATTCATTCAAAACTCGCGGGCTGCACTAACATCAAATGTCCACATTAAAGTGCGTGCCGGTGCGTGTGTCTGAGACCCCTGGTTAACATAGCACAAAGCATTTAAGCTCTGTATGCAGTGTTTTTCATTTTAAATTGTAAAATTTTTTTGTGGCTCCCATCACTTTCTATAATTTGTGAAACTTGCCAAAATGGCTCTTTGAGTGGTAAAGGTTGCCGACCCCTGGACTAGACGTATAAGATTTCATGGGATTTAGCGAATAGGAGTGACAGATTGTTTGGTAAACGTATAGCATGTTCTATATGTTATAGTTATTTGAATTTGTTAAATGCTTTATATAAGATTATTAATGTATTATATTTAACAAGGTCATCAAATTTGAGCAACTTTGATTGCATAAACAGATTATGAGTATGTTCGAAATAACCAACGTTGTGAATGATCCGCACTGCTGTTTTCTGTAATATGATCAGAGGATGAATTGTGTTGTGGTAAGTATTCCCCCATACTTCAACACAGTATGTAAGGTATGGCAGTACCAAGGTGCAGTATAGCGTACGGAGTGCATTTTCATTGAGGTATAGTTTTGCTTTCTTTATAATTGAGAGGCTTTTGGAGATTTTTGTTTTAATGTGTCTGACATGAGGTTTCCATGATAGTTTACTATCAATTATTACTCCCATTATCACATGTTCTATATGTTATAGTTATTTGAATGACTCTTACCATAATATGTTACGTTAACATACCAGGCACGTTCTCAGTTGGTTATTTATGCCTCATATAACGTACACTTATTCAGCCTGTTGTTCACTATTCTTTATTTATTTTAAATTGCCTTTCAAATGTCTATTCTTGGTGTTGGCTTTTATCAAATAAATTTCCCCCAAAAATGCGACTTATACTCCAGTGCGACTTATATATGTTTTTTTCCTTCTTTATTATGCATTTTTGGCCGGTGCGACTTATACTCCGGAGCGACTTATACTCCGAAAAATACGGTATTCTAACTTAATTCATATTAAGATGCTAACATTAGCATGCTACCATTTCATACAAGCATTTTTGCTCAATTAATTCGTATAAACCTACAATCAATGGACACGATTAACTCCGACACGTACCTGGCAATCGGTTTCATTTCCGATTCTATGGTTATCATCGCGCCTTTCCTTATGCTAAGCTGTGAGCTGGAACAGTTGGTGGGTTCCTGGGTTCCTTATTATTAATGTTCCACTTTGGAAAGACACCTGCAATAATAAACGCGGGACAATTCGCTGTAGTTGTGCACAAAAGATCAATTTCACTCCAGCATAACGCGTGAAGAACGCATGAATCTCGAATCGGTGTTTGTGACTGTTCGTGAAAATAAAGTCAACAAGACGACAGCATGATCAGATAACCTGCGTGCGTCGAGCAATGAGGTCAAAGCAAACAACGCAATAGCGGTAATAATAATTCCGTAATGTACATGAATAATGGCAGATTAGAATATGCATCCACCTCCTTTACAGATAAATCTGTTGAGGATTAGCGTGAAAACATCCTCAACAAGGAAACATTATGTAAGGGCTAAAAAAAGACCACCACTAGATGTTTTTAAATATCTCTTATGTATTTTTGTGTGTATGTATTTAAATGTGTTTATATAGCACACAAATACAGCCATATTTTCCTCTATGTCGCCCTCACTATTTGGACAGCTCTGGATGTGTGTCTTTTTAGACAAGATTACGTGCAAATGTTGCCCTCTTGTGGACACGAGTGACACCACACGGAGTCTTGATTGAAATGATTAAAAAAAAAACTTATATACAACATTTAAATAGATTATCTGTTTTTTAAATTGTATACACTGTGTACAGTTAGTGTGGAAACACTCAAGTTATAACAGTTAGTGTTTTAATTACTGTACTTGTGTTTATTTATTTTGCGTATGTCTCCCTCTGGTGGACACTATGTGTATGACAGCTGGTTGAAAGACACTTTGCCCACACAGTTGTTTTTTTTAAAAAAAATTGGGGAAAATTATGAATCGATTTAGAATGAGAAAGGATGAATATATGATGAATAAGAATCGCGATTCGGATGTGAATCAATTTCTTTCTGCACCCCTAAGGATGTGAATCTTTGGCACCAAAAGATTCAGTTCGACTCAGATTCTTGGGTTACGATTCGATTAGGAATCAATTCTCGATTCAACACGGTTGTTGATTAAAACCGATTTTCACGGTGTGTGTACTATTATAGTTCTAGGTTACAAAAGCTCCTTCTGGCAAAAAAAAAAAAAAGTTGCTATATTTATGTGTATATATATATATATGTGTGTGTGTGTGTGTGTGTGTGTGTATATATATATGTGTATAAATGTGTGTGGGTGTATATATATATGTGTATATATATATATATATATATATATATATATATATATATATATATATATATATATATATATATACACATGTATATATATATGTGTATATATATATATATATATATATATATATATATATATATATATATATACATATATATGCATGTCGAAAATGGATGGATGATGGATAAATATACGTATGTATATATGTATGTATATACAAATATATGTGTACATATATGTATATATACGTATATATGTAAGTATATAATACATATTTATATGTATGTATATGTACATATGTATAAATGTGTATATATGTATGTATGTGGGTATATATATATATATATATATATATATATATATATATATATATATATATATATATATATATATGTATATATATATATGTATATATATACATATATATATATATGTATATATATACATATATATATGTATATATATACATATATATATATATATATATGTATTTATATTTGTACATATGTACGTATATAAATATATGTACGTAGAAATCAATGTATGTATATACATATGTGTACATATAGGTATATGTATATATACGTATATATGTAAGTATATAAATACATATTTATATGTATGTATATGTATGTATAACTATACCATTGGCGAGTAAGTCTGTATTCTGGACATTGAATATTGTGGAGTGTTTTTTATCTTTTTAAAAATATATATTTTATACAAGTATTTTATATATTTTATTTCTGCTTGTATTTCTTTTATTTCTGTTTTTATCGTTGTATGGTTTCTTTTTCTGTGATATGGATCCCCCTGGGTCTGAAATAAAATGACTACTACTACTATAAATACATATATATATATATATATATATATATATATATATATATATATATATATATATATATATATATATATATATATATATATATATATATATATATATATATATATATATATATATATATATATATATATTGGATGTCCGATTATGGCTTTTTTACCGATATCCAATATTCCGATATTGTCCAACTTTTAATTACCGATACCGATATCAACCGATACCGATACATACAGTCGTGGAATTAACACATTATTATGCCTGATTTGGACAACCAGGTATGGTGAAGATAAGGTCCTTTTAAAAAAAAAAAAATCAAATTAGATAGATAAATTAAAAACATTTTCTTGAATAAAAAAGAAAATAAAACAATATAAAAACAGTTACATAGAAACTAGGAATTAATGAAAATTAGTAAAATTAACTGTTAAAGGTTAGTAGTATTAGTGGACCAGCAGCACGCACATTCACATGTGCTTACGGACTGTATCCCTTGCAGACTGTATTGATATATATTGATATATAATGTAGGAACCAGAATATTAATAACAGAAAGAAACAACCCTTTTGTGTGAATGAGTGTAAATGGGGGAGGGAGGTTTTTTGGGTTGGTGCACTAATTGTAAGTGTATCTTGTGTTTTTTATTTGGATTTAATAAAAAAAAAAATGAAAAAAAAAATGAGACTGATAATAAAAAAAACGATACAGATAATTTCCGATATTACATTTTAAAGCATTTATCATCTCTAATATATATATATATATAAAATGATGAATATGATGATGATAAATGTTGAAAAAGAATCGTGATTGGAATGTGAATTCATTTTGTTGTGCACCCCTACTCCTATGTACTATAATCATTCTCTGTAAAATGTGTATTTTGTATATATATTTGGGTATTTGGAACGCATTAATTTCAATCAATCAATCAATGTTATTTATATAGCCCTAAATCACAAGTGTCTCAATTTGATTTACATCCCATTTGATTTACATCCCATTACATTATAGGAAAAATTTGTAGAATATATTTGAACAACACAACAAAAAAACACACAAATATTTGTGAAAATAAACAGAGCAAAACTGAAAAGTATCGATATTGCCACGCTGGTATCAGTTTGAAACCAAAATTAAAAAAAAAAAAATGGTATCGACAAACCCGATATTTGACACGATACGCCCACCTTGACAAGAGCGAAAGCTGAATTTCTTCTTCTTCAGTCCTGAGTCGAATTTTGCTCAGCAAAACAAAAACGAAACCCGACAAGGTGGATGACAATCACATTTCCCGAGGTCCCTGAAAGCAGCAGCCTAACGTCACATTCCAGGTGTTCGGCCAGCATGGCAAGTGTACCCAGACGCCAACGTGAGTTGAAGCACCCCAGACAGGACGTGACGTCACAGCTCCTAATCCCTAACCTCGACCTAAAGGAAGCGGGAAGGTGATCTTTGCCCCCACTTGCTTCTTTCCTGACCGCTGCACCGTGCTTGTCCTCTTCCGCCCGACGTCTGCACACGGCACGCCACGGAAAGACGACGAGGAAAGACAAAAAGAAAGGTCATTTCACCTGACCAGGTGAGCGTTTTCGCTTTAAAAAACGTCTGTTTTCTGCTTTTTAAAGTAAACACTGGCGTGCCAATCATCCATAATGTTGATAACACGTCAGTAATTAAATATAGTGTTCATTTGCCGCAGGTGTTGTGACTGTCAATGGAGGCAAACGCAAGTCATGTCCTCATTTAATAATTTAATTGATGTTTTATTAACAGTTAATTTACAACAGGTGTTTATCTTTCACTTGTAGTGCATCTAAACTGGTCCTGCTTGATAAGAAACGTGATTAAAAACATTCAAACACTTACTCATATAAAAGTACAAATGTATATCAGACATCGTGTAGGAACATTATAAAACTGCCTCGTCACTTTTGTGCTAGCATGCTAACGTTAGCATGCTAACGCTTTCTACTAGCTAATGTTGTATGTTTAAACCTCAAAATGGTGCCGTCTTAAAGGTATGTTAACTATTCCCATGTCATCCTTGACATGCTAATGTTTTTAGTGTGCTTTTTAGCCAATTTTGTACGTTTAAACCTCAACATCATGGATTTTTGATACTTGGTGCCGTCTTGAAAGTATGCTAACTTATTCTATGCTAACATTTTATGCCAGCATTTTTGCTCATTTCATTCGTATAAACCAACAATTGACGTTAGAGATGTCCGATAATGGCTTTTTTGCCGATATCCGATATTCCGATATTGTTCAACTCTTAATTACCGATTCCGATATCAACCGATACCGATATATACAGTCATGGAATTAACACATTATTATTATTATGCCTAATTTTGTTGTGATGCCCCGCTGGATGCATTAAACAATGTAACAAGGTTTTCCAAAATAAATCAACTCAAGTTATGGAAAAAAATGCCAACATGGCACTGCCATATTTATTATTGAAGTCACAAAGTGCATTGTTTTTTTTTAACATGCCTCAAAACAGCTTGGAATTTGGGACATGCTCTCCCTGAGAGAGCATGAGGAGGTTGAGGTGGGCGGGGTTGAGGTGGGGGCCGGGGGTAGCAGGGGGTGTATATTGTAGCGTCCCAGAAGAGTTAGTGCTGCAAGGGGTTCTGGGTATTTGTTCTGTTGTGTTTATGTTGTGTTACGGTGCGGATGTTCTCCCGAAATGTGTTCGTCATTCTAGTTTGGTGTGGGTTCACATTGTGGCGCATATTTGTAACAGTGTTAAAGTTGTTTATTTGGCCACCCTCAGTGTGACCTGTATGGCTGTTGACCAAGTATGCGTTGCATTCACTTGTGTGTGTGTGTGAAAAGCCGTAGATATTATGTGATTGGGCCGGCACGCAAAGGTACTTCTCCCTACGTCTGTGTACCACTCCGTACAGCTGCGTTTTAAAAAGTCATAAATTGTACTTTTTGAAACCGATACCGATAATTTCCGATACTACATTTTAAAGCATTTATCAGCCGATATTATCAGACATCTCTAATTGACGTATTTTCATACTTGACGCCATATTAGAGGTACAGTTCCTTTTCTTATGTCAACATGCTAACGTTTTATGCTAGCTTTTTAGCTAATTGTGTTTAAACCTTAAATCAGGGGTCCCCAAATCTAGACCCCCAGCGTCAAAAATACAGGAAGTCCCAAGTTAAAAAAACAAAACAAAAAACGTTATTTTTATTAATATTAATTATTTAAATCTGTCATTTCTGATTAATTTTCTACCACTTGTTACTCTGTGTCTCCTAGCCGCTCAGGCAAATCATATTGTCTAAAAATGCATTTTCCCATCGATAACGAAAATCGATTCGAATTCAAATCGCCATTCTCACGAGTATCGATTCTCATTTTTAAAAATCTATTTTTATTTTTTATTTTTAAATTTTTTATTAATCAATCCAACAAAACAATACACAGCAATACCATAACAATGCAATCCAATTCCAAAACCAAACCCGACCCAGCAACACTCAGAACTGCAATAAACAGAGCAATTGAGAGGAGACACAAACACGACACAGAACAAACCAAAAGTAGTGAAACAAAAATGAATATTATCAACAGTATCAATACTATTTACAATTTCAACATAGCACTGATTAAAAATCCCTCATTGACATTGTCATTAGACATTTATAAAAAATAAAAATAAAAGAACAATAGTGTCACAGTGGCTTACACTTGCATCGCAACTCATAAGCTTAACACACTGTGTCCAATATTTTCACAAAGATAAAATAAGTCATATTTTTGGTTCATTTAATAGTTAAAAGAAATTTACATTATTGCAATCAGTTGATAAAACATTGTCCTTTACAATTATAAAAGCTTTTTACAAAAATCTACTACTCTGCTTGCATGTCAGCAGACTGGGGTAGATCCTGCTGAAATCCTATGTATTGAATGAATAGAGAATCCTTTTGAATCGGGAAAAAAATCGTTTTTCAATCGAGAATCGCATTGAATCGAAAAAAATCGATTTTGAATCGAATCGTGACCCCAAGAATCGATATTGAATCGAATCGTGGGACACCCAAAGATTTGCAGCCCTAATGTTTTTAAACCTCAAAATGGTGCCGTCTTAAAGGTATGTTAACTATTCCCATGTCATCCTTGACATGCTAATGTTTTTATTGTGCTGCTTTTTAGCCAATTTTGTACGTTTGAACCTCAACATCATGGATTTTTGATACTTGGTGCCGTCTTGAAAGTATGCTAACATTTTATACCAGCATTTTTGCTCATTTCATTCGTTATAAACCAACAATTGACGTATTTTCATACTAGACGCCATATTAGAGGCACAGTTCCTTTTCTTATGTCGTCATGCTAATGCTACCATGCTAACGTTTTATGCTAGCTTTTTAGCTATTTGTGTATGTTTAAACCTTAAATCATGAATTTTGATACTTGACGCCATCTTGGAAGTATGCCAACTTCTTCTATATTAGCATGCTAATGTCAGCATGCTAACACCTTATGCCAGAATGTTTGCTCATTTCATTCATATAAACCTACAATAATGGATTTTGATACTTGACGCCGTCTTAATATGCTAACTTGTCCAATGTCATCATGCAAACGTTAACATGTTAATGTTTTATGTTTAAACATACTGATACTTAGCGCCATTTTGAACGTATGTTAACTTATTCTATAACAAACGTTAGCATGCTAATGTTTTATGCTAGTTTTCTAATGTTGTATGTCTAAACATAAAAATAATTAATTTTGGTACCTGGCGCTGGTGCCATCTTGGAAGTATGTTAACGTCTTCGATATTAGCATGCTAAGATTACCATGCTAACTTTTTATGCTAGCATTTGCTCGTTTCATTCTTAAAAACCTACAATAAATGGATTTTAAAACTTGATGGCATCTTAGAAGTGAAGTTACTTTTCCAAATGTCATCGTGCTAACGTTATCATGCCAATTTTGAATGTTTAAACTTAAAATTCATAAACTTTGATACTTGACGCCCTCTTAGAAGTATGCTAACTTCTTCTATATTAGCATGCTAATGTAGCGTGCTAACATTTTATGCCAGAATTTGTACTCATTTTATTCGTATAAGCGTACAATTAATGGATTTTGATACTTGACGCCATTTTAGGAATATACAAACTTTTTCCCGATGTCATAATGCAAACGTTAGCATTTAAACCTTTTTCTGCTAGCTTTTTAGCAAATTCTGTACGTTAAAACACAAAAATCCTGAATTTTGATATTTTGTGTCATCTTAGAAGTATGTTAACTTATTTGATATTAGCATGCTAACATTTTATGCCACCATTTGTGCTCATTTAATTCATACAAACCTACAATTAATGGATTTTGATACTTGGCACCATCTGAGAAGTAGAGTTACTTCTCAAAAGTCATCGTGCTAACGTTATCATGCTAACATTTTATGCTAGCTTTTTTGCTAATTCTGTATGTTTAAACATAAAAATCACATATTCTTATAATTGGCGCTATTTTGGAAGTATGCCAATTTATTCTGTATTTGCATGCTAAGATTAGCGCGCTAACATTTTATGCCAGCATTTTTTGATCATATCATTCGTATAAACCTGCAATTAATGGATTTTGATACTTGGGGCCATTTAAAAGTACAGTTCCATCATGCTAAAGTTATCATACTAGCATTTTATGCTAGCTTTTTTGCTAATTCTGTATGTTTAAACATAAAAATCATACATTTTGATACTTGCTGCAATCTTGGAAGTATTCTAGCTTAATTTATGTTAGCATGCTGACATTTTTTTTTTTCATTTCATTCGTTGTGTGTTATTTTTTTCTTGATTTACCATGCTAAAGTTAACATGCTAACGTTTTATGCTTGCATTTTAGTGGAGTTTTATGAGCTGAAATACCTGCCTGGTGTGACTGTGTGGGCGACGTATGTTTCCAGTAATCGTGGAAGTGAAAATTGAGAGAAGAAAAAGGAGTTGTAGATACAAACATCTGCTACCGCCATGTTGTGTGTCAGCAAAAGGTCACCCGGCTGGAGCGCCGCTACTTTGACATTTTCACACCTGGCACTTCCCGTTGACATCCTCCAAGGCGATGAACGCTGACGCGCCGATCCGCGACGACGAAGGCGCCGCTAAAAAGATGGCGGGTGTGTTTGGGACGTTCCGTAAGAGCATCCGTCAGGCAGCGGAGAAGAGCCCGCGCCTGCCTGGACAGAGAGGGTCAAAGGTCAGCGAGTCGGGGTCTGAGCACTCCAAAGCTCCGCCCTCTCCCAGTGAGTAAATCCACGCTTAATAGCAGCATCACCGCTCCACAGATTACTACTCAACAAAAAACAAAATGTCACTCATGTCAGTATTAGCATGCTAATGTTTAAGCCGGTAAGCAGTTTTGCTAACTTCATTCGTTTAAACCCAAAAATCGTGAATTTTGATACCTCGTGCCATCTTACAAGTACGCTAACTTTTCTATTGTCATGCAAACATCATCATGCTAACATTATAATGCTAATGTTATATTCTAGCTTTTTAGCTAATTTTAGTATATTTAAACATAAAAGTCATGGATTTTGATACTTTGCGCCATCTTGGAAGTATGCTAACCTATTCTCTATTAGCTTTATGCCAGCATTTTTGCTCATTTCATTCGTATAAACCAGACCTGGGCATTGTGCGGCCCGCGGGCCGCATCCGGCCCTTTGTACGTCCCTGTCCGGCCCGCGTGAGGCCAATTATAAATTACAAAATAAATTTTAAAAAGCATCTATTTCGAGTGTGCAATACAACGGTGCTGCTTTTGTTTTGAAAAGCGTTATTTGTATTACTTCCGTGTGGACGTATGCTCGTGCGCGCAGCGGCAATCTCAAATTACAAAATAAATTTAAAAAAACATCTTTGTCGTGCGTGCAATACAACTGTGCTGCTTTTATTTTGAAAAGTGTTATATGTGCATATGTCCTGTGAGGGAAGGCGCACAGCGACACTAAAAAGAGAAAAGTTGATGACGAATGGCGTGTTTTCAACAAGACAGACTGCCAAGTAAAGGTAAAGCTGTGTGCTTATTTGTGGTACACACGTTGCTGTGTTTAAAGAATATAGTGTAACGACCTGCTGAAGTAGATGTTGTCTTCTTGAGTTGCGTAAATGAGGAGTGAGGAGACGTGCGTGTGGAAGGAACGAGATATGTTGAGCTGTGTTAGTATAGCTTGCTCAATAAAAGTTTAAAAACAGCGTCAGACTTGATGTGCACTTCTTCTGGACTGTACAATTGGTGTCAGAAGTAAAACTTTGCGCATACTGCACTGTTTGTGTGCTACGTCATCGGGAGGTACGTGCCACGTGAGGAGCTCGCCGCAAAGAGAGAGAGAGAGAGAGCGTTTACAGGTGCAGCCACGCTGCTTGCCACGGGGGGAATTCCGCCCTCAATGAAGACTCCCAGGTTTGATGGCAAGGCGAACTGGGAGGCATTTCATCCCACTTGTGACATCAATTGTAGCGTCCAGAAGAAGTGCACACCAAGTCTGATGCACTTTTTAAACTTTTATTGAGCATGCTATACTAACACAGCTCAACTTATATCGTTCTTTCCAAAAGGAAAACCAATCCTCACTCCTCATTTCCGCAACAGCAACGCTTCTTCCTTCTTCGCCAATCACCTTACAGGCGTGCTACGTTCACAACGTTTTCTTATCTGGTTAAATAAAGGTTCTACAACAAAGAGGATGCAGGATGAAGTGACAGAAATTGACATTTTTGTATTGTAATATACATCAGGAAGTGTTGTGTAAGAAAGTGTTAAAAATAAAACCATCAAAAGCCA
Organism: Entelurus aequoreus; assembly: GCF_033978785.1. Classification (NCBI taxonomy): domain Eukaryota; kingdom Metazoa; phylum Chordata; class Actinopteri; order Syngnathiformes; family Syngnathidae; genus Entelurus; species Entelurus aequoreus. Next base: position 31,162,460 of record NC_084753.1, on the reverse strand, counting down.
TCTGCTTTTGTATAAAGATAAGTTAGGTTAAATGAAAATATTATTATTATTATTATTATCTATCTTACGGTATATCAAAAATAATTTGAGCAAAATTTAATTGAAATATTGTCAGTGTGGCCCTCCAGCAGTGCTCGGGTTGCTCATGCGGCCCCCGGTAAAAATTAATTGCCCACCCCTGGTATAAACGAACAATCATTGTATTTGGATACTTGACGCAATCTTAGGAGTACAGTTACTTTTCCTATGTCATCATGCTTACGTTTTATGCTATCTTTTCAGCTAATTGTGTTTGTTTATACCCAAAATTCATGAATTTGAGTACGTTTTTTTTATTAGCATGTTGACATTAGCATGCTAACATTTTATGCCAGTATTTTGCTCATTTCATTCATATAAGCCAACAATTAGTTGATTTTGATACTTCGCGACATCTTTGGAGTAGTTACCGTATTTTCCGCACTATAAGGCGCACCTAAAAACCTCCAATTTTCTCAAAATCTGACAGTGCGCCTTATAATCCGGTGCGCCCTTATATATGGACCAATATTGAGCCACAACAGGTCTCGCAACCCCAGCCTCTACTGTAGCGTCTATTCTATGCGCCTTATAATGCGGTGCGCCTTATATATGAACTAAGTTTTAAAATAGGCCATTAATTGAAGGTGCGCCTTATAATCCGGTGCGTCTTATAGTGCGGAAATTACGGTACTCTTCCTATGTCATAATGCTAACATTAAAATGCTAACATTTTATGCTAGGTTTTTGGCAAATTTTGTATGTGTCGACATGAATATCATGAGTTTTCATTCTTGGCGCCATCTTGTATGCCAACTTAACTAAAATAGTTTGGTTTTTGGATCAATTAAAAAAAAAATCAATTTAGAATCACAATGATTTGCAATTCGGATGTGAATCGATTTTTTTGGTGCACCCCTACTATGATGTGGCAAACGTTTGTCATGAGTCCACTACTTTTGTCTCGCGCCAGGTGTCACATCTCCTCTGAGGAGCGTGGCGGCGCTCTTCCAGGCGAAAGACGAGGACGGCGAGAAAGGAGGAGCCATGATGCGTTCAAAGACAGGTGTGCACAAACGTCTCGTGGAAAGGGATGAACGCCTCCAAACGTTTCTAAGCATTCCCTCTCCCCAGATCCCAACATGGCCACTCTCTTGAAGAAGGGAGCGTCCATCCGCCGCAGCCTGAGGTTTGTCTCCAGGAAGGACAAGAAGCAGGAGGCCTCCCTCGCCGTCCAGGAGGGGTCGTCGAAGGAGGAGGAGGAGGTAGCGGAGGAGGCGGCGTGGGAGGAGGTGGAAGAGACTTACATGCTGCCTGAGTTACCTCACACGCCTCTGTCAGGTAACGTGGCCTTGCTTCAGCAGCCATATTGGAAGATGTTGCATTCATGCTGTAGGAAATATCAGTTTAGGACCGGTTCACTTTCTAAAAGCCTTTAAGTAGCTGACTCGGGATCAAAACCTGTTTGTTCCAATGACACGTCGCCCCACAGCCTTGTGGGCACCCCTCCCCTCTCCTGTTGTTATCTCTCTGTTTTGTCAACATTCATCTTCGCTTGCTTTCACTTTACCTTAACACGCTTTGACTCTCATGTTTATGTCTAAAGAAAACAAGCCGGACTGGTGTTGCTTTCAAAGACCATGTGTTTGTCAGTTAGTTGATGACTCGGTTTTAATGGTGATTAGCTTAAAGCATCTTGTGCAAAGCTGGATAGCCAGGTACTGTAACTTCTAAATGTCCTCCAATAAGCGCACAAGGTTGGTCTTTTCATCTACTTTAGTCATTCACAAAGGGTAAACATGGCAGGCTACTAGGAGCTGGCAGCTTCACAACAGCCAGGGACACACTAGCACACGATCTAGATAGGTACTGAATTTTCAGACTACAAAAATGGACCGTATTGTGCGCCTAATGCACATATAAATTCTAGTTGTGCTTACCGACCTCGAAGCAATTTTATTTGGTGTAATGGTGAGTGTGACCAATAGATGGCAGTAACACAAAATATATACTGTATGTAATGTAGTAACATTCATATTAACATCTCCTATATACATGATGTAACTATATATGCAATGTAGTAACATTCATAATAACATGTAATATATATACATGATGTAACTATATGTAATGTAGTAACATTCATAATATGTAATATATATACATGATGTAACTATATGTAATGTAGTAGCATTCATAATAACATGTAATATATATACATGATGTAACTATATGTAATGTAGTAACATTCATAATATGTAATATATATACATGATGTAACTATATGTAATGTAGTAGCATTCATAACATGTAATATATATACATGACGTAACTATATATATAATGTAGTAACATTCATAATAACATGTAATATATATATACATGACGTAACCATGTAATGTAGTAACATTCATAACATGTAATATATATACATGACGTAACTATATGTAATGTAGTAACATTCATAAAATGTAATATGTATACATGATGTATCTATATATGTACTGTAGTAACAGTCATAATATCATGTAATATATATACATGATGTAACTATATGTAATGTAGTAACATTCATAATAACATGTCATATATATATATATGATGTAACTATATATGTAATGTAGTAACATTCATAATAACATGTAATATATATACAAGATGTAACTATATGTAATGTAGTAACATTCATAACATGTCATATATATATATGATGTAACTATATATGTAATGTAGTAACATTCATAATAACGTGAAATATATATACATGATGTACCTATATGCAATGTAGTAACATTCATAATAACGTGAAATATATATACATGATGTAACTATATGCAATGTAGTAACATTCATAATAACATGTAATATATATACATGATGTAACTATATGTAATGTAGTAACATTCATAACATGTAATATATATATATATATATATATATACATGATGTAAGTACTGTACGTGTGGATTGCAAATTGACACCTGTTCATTAAATGACTCTAGCAAGTACCCGTAAGCAAGCAACACCAAAGCTTTGATGTTTCATTGAGAATATAGAACATTACACACGGCGCTAAAAAATCGGTAAACATTTTTTAGAACGACTTTGGTAAGCTACAAAGCCGCACCGCTACCATAGTCAGACGTACTGTGCTTCAACACATGGTATTATTATGGTGTGTGTAAGGACCCCAAAATGGCACCTATGGCTTTGCATGTTCTAGGTAATATATAGTCTAGGTATGGGATTAGCTCCACCCCCGCGATACCGATCGAGACAAGCGGTAGAAAATGGATGGATGACTTGATATAGGTTATCTATAATATCAAATATTACAGACAGGAAGTAGCACACGAACATTACTGAGGTTTTTGAAGCTCCTTGGCGCAGTTGGCACGTGCACTGTGATGTTTCTCTGCGTGTGCAGTGATGCAGATTAACAAGCTGATTGAGATGGAGGTCCTGGAGGAGGCCCACCTCAACCTGCTGGCCCTGCGCCTGGAGTTCCGGCAGGAATGGCAGCGCAGCGGCCAGGACTCGCCCATGGAGCTGGCCAAGAAGGAGAAGGACCTGAGCATCCTCTACTCGGACCTGCGCCGCAAGATCGCCTCCATCGTGCGCACCTCCGTCTCCCTGCCCTCCAGGAACAAGGGCCTCCTGGTCCACGTGGCCCGCATAGTCCAGGAGGAGGACAAGCGGGCTCAGGAGCCCGGGGGTCTCCAAGGGAGCTGGATGGAGGCCTGGAGGGAGGCGGTGGGGGAGGGGGTTAGGGACAAAGTGGAGAGCGTGCACCTGGAGCAGAGTCACTTGAACGCCTCGTGGCTGGCCGTGCACCTGGGGCTGCTGGGCAAGGCCGTGGTGGAGGACCTGGAGACCGTGAAGAGGGACATCCGCTGGTCCTACCCCCGCAGCTTCAAGGTCTTCAGCACCTACGTGGAGCGCTACCACGCCGCCATCAAGCAGCACCTCAACAAGCTGCTGCAGCAGTCCACGCACCTCAAGGACCTCTACGCTCTGCTGGACTGGATCGTCCACCGCTACCACAGGTCAGTGAACGCACCATCACATTCTGCCTTTCCAAAGATAACATTGTCTTGACAACTGGACTTGTTCATGCTGAGAGCTCAGTTTGGTCAAACAAGGGTCTTATTGCTAGAAAACCACCACATATGCACAGTGTAAAGACTCCAGTATGAAACTTGAACTCAGCCAGTCGGAATGTGGGAAGCGTTTCAAGAAGAAGAAACTTTTATTGACGGCATTCCTGGGATCAGGCCTCCTTCCCTCCAAACTTGGAACATCATTTGGAAAAAGAGAAAGGCGAAATAAAACGTACAAAATAGATTCCTACGGATCATTGCACAAAGTTTATGGACAAGTCAAGTCTTGAATGTTCCCCCTGGTGCAAAAGTGCCTTTGTAATGACCTTCTAACAGCAACCGAGCGAGAGAAAAATCACATCCCTCACATGCTAGCTCTTACTGAAGAAAAAAGCTTTGTAAAAACTAAAAATACAGGCTTCACCACACATCCTAAAATAAAGCTCCACCAGCTATCCATCAGGCTCCAGATGTTGGAGCTGTAAGTTCAATCATGTGGTTGTTCTTCGGGCTAACCTAGCATGATGTTAAAGTGAAATGTTAGCATGTAGCTCACATAGCTAGGTTACCGTCAACGTGTGAATGTGGAGTGAATAAAATGATGGGTTCTCGGTTCTCTCTGTAAAAGCACTTTAGATGTCCAGAAAAGTGCTGTATACATTCAATCCATTATAATAATAATAATAATAATAATAATTACAATACGAAGGTCCTGGGTTCGATCCTGCCCTCGGGATCTTTCTGTGTAGAGTTTGCATGTTCTCCCCGTGACTGCGTGGGTTCTCTCCGGGTACTCCGGCTTCCTCCCACCTCCAAAGACATGCACCTGGGGATAGGTTGATTGGCAACACTAAATTGTTGGCAACACTAAATTGGCCCTAGTGTTTGAATGTGAGGTTGAATGTTGTCTGTCTATCTGTGTTGGCCCTGTGATGAGGTGGCGACTTGTCCAGGGTGTACCCCGCCTTGCGCCCGAATGCAGCTGAGATAGGCTCCAGCGACCCCGAACGGGACAAGCAGTATAAAATGGATGGATGGATTATTATTATTATTATTATTATTATGAGGACCCGAGCAGTGGCGCATGAAACAATTACTCAATTTCACATGTTCAGATCTTGATCTTAATTGCTGCAAATATTATTGATTGATTATTATCATTTATTTTTTAGTAATTTTTTTATTTTTGCCCGAGCACCAAAGCAAGCCCCGCAGGGGCGATGAAGAGCACCATAATGGCCCCGTTGAAATTGCTGTTTGTTCTTCTATACGTTTGGACACCTTTTTGAGACCATTAACATGCACGAAAATGGCAAAACACTATATTGTGGGTCCAGAAATGTTTTGGTGGTGGGTCAGGGTATCGGGAAGGAGGTGACCGCAAGCGTCATGCGTTCCGGCAACAGAGGCGAGGGCCTGTTCAATAAGCCCTCACATTCCTGTGCAAGTTTGTGGGAATTCATGACCCACGTGGTCACGTCCTTCCCAATGCTCTGACCCACCTTCAAAAAATTCAGAAAGATCTGAGCATCTGGAAGGAAGTTACCACTGTTAGTTTTTCACCAAAAGGGGGCGACCTTAGCGTCAATATCAAGGTCTTAGTCATGATCAGTTCCCAACCTTAGAGTCTTATGTCAGTTTGGAAGGCGATCTGATCATTTAAAGTCAAGTAATGACAGTTTGATGGTTGATGGCGAGGAGCAGTTTTTTCTGTCAGGATCCGCCCACTACGGAAGGGTAGGAATAGGTACTGACCCATCCAGGACTTAAACATCACCACCATTTGAACCAATTATGATTAAGATCTGAATTTGCGGAGCCGAGTCACAAATGTTTTTGTCTTTAGATAAATATTTGGCGCCATGCCACGCCCACATCTTATAGCTGAGGCCAAAGGTCGGCAACCCAAAATGTTGAAAGTCATATTTGCCCAATAAAACAAAAATTGAAAACCTTATTTAAGTCTTATAATAAAGGCAACACATGTTGTAAGTGTTTATATTAGCTTAAATAGCATGTTAGCATTGATTAACTTGCACACAAGTCAATAATGTCAACAAAGCTCACTTTTGTGCATTCAAGCACAGTATAAAACGTTTAGTGGACAAAATGAGACAAAGGAGTGGCATAAAAAAGGCAGCGTCGGAGAGAGTTGTACATGTAAACAAACTGTTGCATTACAGTTCACGCAACTACGGTGAGTTCAAGGGCCGTGGAAATTAGTAGGACAAATTGGCGCTCGCCAAATACTCAGTGAAACATTAACACAAACATATTTATACAGTATATGTAGAATATATTTATATTATTTATTTATTGTATATTATATATATATATATTATATTATATTATTATTATTATTATTGTTATTGTCAATTGTGAGCGAACTGTGGTGCTGAATTTCCCCCAGGGATCAATAAAGTACTTTCTATTCTATTCATATTTAAATTATATTTTTTTCGAAATCTTTTTTAAATTTTCATACATTTTTGATGAAGCTTGTTGCCAACCCCCAGCCTAGGCAAAAGTCCTTCGTAATTTATCTTCGCCCATCTGTCTTTTGGTCAAAGTCCTTAGGAGTTAAAGTACAACTACTGTTTTTGGGCGACAGAAACCAAGATGGCCCACTTCCTGTTTGTTTTCAAATATGGGTTCTTGAGAGTTTTACGTCTGTCTTGTCATGATAGACGTCTCCAATGATTTCTTTTTTTTTGGACGATACGTCAAACTGGTGGAAAGGGCTAACATTTTTTTTACTTTTAAAGGAGGTGCTGGATACAAATTTTGACATTTTGTGTTTTGAGACCCCGAAAATATATATTTTTTTGGCGGACCGGACACGCTTGCAAAAATTGGTGACTTCTTCATTTTAATTCCTTCCAAAATACAATAGGAGAGGGAGAATAATGATCAACTAAGCCATTCTAATAGAGTGCTCATATTGAGAGGCATGATACATGGACGTCACAATGGCAGCAGGACAAAGCAATATAATAACCGTTGTATCCCTAGTCATGAATTTCAACACGCTTCCTCTAAACCAGTGGTTCTTAACCTGGGTTCGATCGAACCCTAGGGATTCGGTGAGTCGGCTTCAGGGGTTCGGCGGAGCCTCCGCCGCGTAGGTCAAGACCACACTTGCCAACCCTCCTGATTTTCCGGGGAGACTCCCAAATTTCAGTGCCCCTCCCGAAAATCTCCCAGGGCGACCATTCTCCCGAATCTCTCCCGATTTCCACCCATACAACAATATTGGGGGCGTGCCTTAATATTCTGTAGAGTCCGCTTTTCCTCCATACAAGCACCGGCCCAGTCGCATAATATATGCGGCTTTTACACACACAAGTGAATGCAAGGCATACTTGGTCAACAGCCATACAGGTCACACTGAAGGTGACCGTATAAACAACTTTAACACTGTTACAAATATGCGCCACACTGTGAACCCACACCAAAAAAGAATGACAAACACATTTCGGGAGAACATCCGCACCGTAACAACATAAACACAACAGAACAAATACCCAGAACCCCTTGCAGCACTAACTCTTCCGGGACGCTACAATATACACCCCCCTTTTCACTAAAGAAGGGTTCGGTGAATGCGCATATGAAACTGGTGGGGTTCGGTACTTCCAACAAGGTTAAGAACCACTGCTCTAAACTCTTGTCACACTGATTTCAAAACATGAACAAATGTAGTGGGATAGTCATACATGGAAGCTGTATATTGTGTGTCCTTTGCCAGCGAGAGGATCATGGGAAGTCCCGCCCTCCAGCCTGACATGACAGAGGAAAAGGAGAATCTGCAACTGGACGAGGACTTCCTGCTGCAGCTGAGAGAGAAGTTCTGCATCACAGTGAAGGTGACGTCTGACTTCTGCTAAGAGGGTGCAGTCACGGCAACGCAGTAGCCTTATTTTGTGTTTTGTTTCATATTTTTGTGTGTGTGTATATTTACGTGTGTGTGTGTGTATACTGTATGTACAGTATATATGTGTGTGTGTATATACAGTATATATATGTATTTGTTAGGGCTGTAACGGTACGTGTATTTGTATTGAACCGTTTCGGTACGGGGGTTTCGGTTCGGAGGTGTACCGAACAAGTTTCCACACAGACATATTAGGTAGCGCACTGCACGTTGTGTAAACAATGCATACCGAGGCACAACACACGGCATGCTAGCAACGATTGGGCTAGGATAGACTGACCATACGTCCTCTTTTCGCCGGACATGTCCTCTTTTGCGGGGCTGTCCGAGCGGAGTTTCTTAAATGCCTCAAATGTCCGGCATTTTGAGTTAGGGTTGCGTGTATTTTCAATGTACGTCCCGGGTTAAGAAGGGGTTAAAAACAAAACAAATTGAGCGCGCAGCAGCATTGGTGAGGGAGGGGCAGAGACAGAGAGAGCGAGAGAGTTATGATAAACGCGCATGCGTCGCCAGGCTCTGCTTTTTATCCATAGATTTATCAGGTTTAATTTTTTATTATCTATAGCAGGAGTGTCAAAAGTGTGCCCCGGAGGCCATTTGCGGCCCACAGCTAATGTTTTAAAGGCCCACGGCACATTCTAAAAATACTGTTAAAATAAAAAAAAACATAACGAAAGTGAAATAAAAAAGCTTAAAGGTTAAATGTAATTTAGAAAAAGTTGCATTGTTGACTAATAAAACAAAGCTGGTTTTTTTTCTTTCAAACTGTCCTTGCTCAAAACATAATATTAAATCAAAATCAATGTTATTATGAATTATTGACCTACCCAAGGTTCCGATTACTTCACATCAAATATTCCACTAAAAAAAATATTTTTGGTGGAAGATTTTGCAAATTTGGTAAATAAATAACCCAAAAATGTACATTTTGTTGTTTTCTTACTGTACCGAAAATGAACCGAACCGTGACCTCTAAACCGAGGTACGTACCGAACCGACGTTTTTGTGTGCCGCTACACCCCTAGTATTTGTATATATGTATTGTTGCGTTTGACCAGATGTTCCTCCAAGTGGGATGTAAAACGCTGGTCAGTCCCAAGTTCCTTAGATGACATATAAACTGAACTCAAAGGTACCACTAAGCACAGTATAGGTATTTTGTAATTTATTGTCAAATATTTGAGAATAGAGACCAGCCTCGAACAACACATACAAATGCGTAGCCCAAGTTGATCTGGCATTCCAAAGGAAAAAGCAACTCTTTTCACACAAAGAAAGCCCCCATCTCTCCCCCCCCCCCTCCTCTCAACACTGATAAGAAGAGAGACTTGGGGGTTGTGTTCACATTCCTGATGGTTTACGACCCTGTCTAAACAGGCAATCTGAAGACAAAGAGAAACTGGTATATAGAGTATACATGGAAAAATATGAGCTGATTCAAACATGATTATGAAAAAAGAAATAACTCTTAAACATATGCATTATCCACAGTATGTATATGGGTGAGTATGTATATATGCATGTATGTGTATATGCATGTACATATGTACGAATAAATGTATATTAGTTTTTTTTTTTAGAATACCAGTCTTTTATTATATGCCTGTGTCTTTTCCTCATTTGGCGACATTCTCTGTCCACGATGACGTGGCGAACTGAACTTTAAGTTGTTCTTTAGCCCCTATGGAGGCACTAAAACTGTTTTTGTTTTTACCTCGATAAAGGAGGACATGAGAGCTTTTATGATTCGCCTCATTGAGCTCGAAAACGAGGAAATGTGGACGGCCAGGAAGCGCCCCGACAGAGAGGAGGACTTCCTCAACTCGCACTTCCACATGGACATCTGGACGGTGAGACGCACTAACGTCAGCCTTTGGGAAAGGAGCGTAGTGTTGACTTTGTGGGCGCGCTCGTTGGTAATTGGTGGACAAAGAAATATGACTTCAAATCTTATTTCATGTTGACCTTATTTGTAGGACACTTGGGGATGTTCAGATGTGACTCCATTATTTTTAATCAATGACTTCGCGACCCCAAACGGGACAAGCGGTAGAAAATGGATGGATGGATGGACTTCCTGTGGAGACAATTGTTTCCAAAAATAAACACATCAAGGGTTCACGCCACTGAACTTCTTTTTACACCTGCATGAGTGGTGGAATGTGTTGAGACTTTAATCACAGTTTAATCTAGCTAGCAACTGATCATTTCTAATGGGGATTTTTTTTCTGGAACCGATAAAGTTCTACCTTAGAGGCCCCCCCACCCTCATATTGTCCATATCTCCCCAAATCAACATGTTTGCTCATTATAGTTCTTAAGTCGTTATGTTATTAATGTCTAATTGTGTTCTTAATCATAACTAGAACCCCGTTTTGGTCTATTATAATTTAAGTTAACGTTTTATCATGTTATTAATGTCTAATTGTGTTCTTAATCATAACTAGAACCCCGTTTTGGTCTATTATAATTTAAGTTAACGTTTTATCGTGTTAATGTGTAATTAATGTGTCAATCATATATAGGACGTCAATCATATATTCGTCTGTGCTGTTAAGGTTTTTAAGTTACTAACATTTTATGGTATTAATGTGTAGTTAAAGCGTTATTATTCACGACGACACCTCAAACGGGACAAGCGGTAGAAAATGGATGGATGGATGGACTTCCTGTGTGGACAATTGTTTCCAAAAAATAAACACGTCAAGGGTTAACGCCACTGAACTTCTTTTTACACCTGCATGAGTGGTGGAATGTGTTGAAATGTGACTTTAATCACAGTTTAATCTAGCTAATGGGGATTTTTTTTCTGGAACAGAAAGTTCTACCTTAGAGGCCCCCCCACCCTCATATTGTCCAAATCTCCCCAAACCATTCCCAAATGCTTGTGCTGTAAACATGTTTGCTCATTATAGTTCTTAAGTTATTAGTGTTTTATGTTATTAATGTCTAATTGTGTTATTAAACATGACTAGAACCACGTTTTGGTCTATTATAATTTTCCAAGTTAACGTTTTATTTTATTTTTTTCATTTATTTATTTATTTCAGGCAATGACATCAAAAAATAATAATACAATTTTTTTTGAAAAGTACAAAATTTGATAAAACATAATATAAATTAATATAGTGCAAAAGGTAATGTATAGTATGTAATGCATGATTGTCCAGTTTTGCCTGCAAGGGAGTGGGAAGAAGATAATTTATTTAATCCCACCCCCAGTTCTCCATTCAGTGATTATTCACACGAGTTTCACTGTTACTTTGTTCAAGGATTATAATACAAATGTTGTATCATAGTGGCATTACCACAGGTAACAATAATTATTACACTGTAACAATAATTGTTATCAACAATGTAGGAATAATGAATATACCAACAATGGTAATAGACAACATAGCAATAATGGTAAGGAAACATTGAGCACATTATAACACTTTGAGACAGAGTACAACAGCAGGTCAATCACTCAATCAATCAATGTTTATTTATATAGCCCTAAATCACAAGTGTCTCAAAGGGCTGTCAAATTAAAGACCCTCATCTCTATATTTGAACCAGTCCCCATGTTTGTATAATAGTTTAAATCGATTAATAGTTGTTTAGTAGTAGTTATTGTGTTATTAACATGTAATTAATGTGTCAATCATATATTCGTCTGTGCTGTTAAGGTTTTTAAGTTACTAACATTTTATGGTATTAATGTGTAGTTAACGCATTATTATTCACGACACCCTCAACTCTGTCAAATTGTCCCCAAACTGGTCCCATTCATTTGTGCTGCAAGTTTTTTCAAGTTATTAACGAGTTGTGATTCATAACCAGCGCCGTAAAACGTTAACTTTTATTTTTTGTTCAAATGTCATTTTTAAATAATTATAAACAAGCTACAAAAATGGTCTTGTTACTTGGTTTTAAAATGATTAACGAATTATGATTTATAACCAGCTGCATAAAACGTTAATAACTTAAAAAACGTGCAATACAAAGGCTCCATGGGTTCATGTTGTGCTGTGGCCGGTGCAGTGCGCCAATAAGTCCACTAGATAGCAGCAATGAGACGCTGACATGTGCTTTTTTTGTGTGAACAGAAAGTGAAAGGGACCGTCGTCAACGCCCGACGCATCGACGCTCAACTGGAATGCAAAGTAATCACCTCCTGTCTGCAAGAGTTACGTGATTTCCCAATGAGGTACTTTCCCTTATGTGACCAATAAACACAGACTTTGAAAACCTGTTCCCATAGTAAAAGGGGAAGATAAACGGTATTCACAATCAAAGGGGAAGCACGTCTTCCCGGTTGGGAAACATGACACCAAAAGAAGAAGACGACCAATTTGTGTCCATTTTTGTTCTGTGCAGGTTTTATGCTGCCTTCCAACTTCACTGCTCGCCCCTGCGTCCTCAGTCGCTGTGGAGCGAGTACAACATCACCTACATCAACGGCTTCACCGCCTTACTGTAAGTCACATGACCTGCAGCACGCCCTTATAAGGACATGCATTACACCAACACTTCTGAGTGTGTGGGTGATATGGCAGTGCCATCTGGAACCTCTCAAGAGGCTTTCTTTTGATGCCTGACATGCACGTCAGCAATCTGAGCTGTGATTGGCCGTTGCTTTAAAGTGGAAGTGAAAGTGTTCCTCAAGGCAGTGCAGCTGCTTTCCAAAGGGTTGACTGCGGGGGCGTTCATGTTCCCTCGTTGGCACGAGATTTCTATAGAGGCCCTTCCCAACCCCTTAACACATTCTTTTTCATACTTTATTTACTGTGCATCCATAAAGTATTCACAGCGCTTCACTTATTCCAGTTTTTGTATTGTTACAGCCTTATTCCTTATTCCTTGTCCTCAAAATTAATACACAATACCCCATAATGACAATGAAAAGTTCTCTTTTTTTTTTATAGTTTCCAAATTTATCAAAAATGAACAACTAAAAAATGACAATGCCATGCATCATGTTTGGAGGAAATCAGGCACCGCTCATCACCAGGCCAATATCATCCCTACAGTGAAGTATGGTGGTGGCAGCCTCATGCTGTGGGGATAGTGTTCAGTGGCAGGAACTGGGTGACTAGTCAGGATAGAAAGAGGAATGCAGCAATGTACAGAGACATCCTGGATGAAAACCAATGCATCCCATCCAAAGTCCCTAAGAGGAGTTTGTTAAAAATATCACCCTTTTTTTCGTCGAAAAATGGCCAAAAATCATTGGAGCAAAGTTTGGCGCCATGCCACGCCCACATCTTATGGTGAAGGAAAAATGTGTTCGCAATTTATCATCGCCTATATGTGTAGCATCTGTCATTTTCCTTGCGACTCATTTGGTCAAAGTCCCTAGGAAGAGTGTTTAAAAATATAACCCCCTTTTTTTTGTAAAAAAATAGCCAAAAACCATCGGAGCAAACTTCGGCGCCATGCCACGCCCACATCTTGTGACGTAGGAAAAATGTGTTTGCAGTTTATCATCGCCTACATGTATTTGATCTGTCATCTTAACCGTGACTCATTCGGTCAAAGTCCCTAGGAGGAGTTCGTTAAAGTACCACCCCTTTTTTTTTGACGAAAACAAAGATGGCAGACTTCCTGTTTGGGTTCCTGAGACTTTCATGTGCGTCCCGTCATGATAGACGTCCTCTGCGATTTTTGTGTTCATGCTCTAAACAAAAGTATCCATCCAATATTTTGATTTGAGAGTCTGTATTAGAGCATAAAGATCTGGTATCCGCACGACCAGAGGTGGGTAGTAACGCGCTACATTTACTCCGTTACATCTACTTGAGTAACTTTTGGGATAAATTGTACTTCTAAGAGTAGTTTTAACGCAACATACTTTTACTTTTACTTGAGTATATTCATAGAGAAGAAACGCTACTTTTACTCCGCTCCATTTATCTACATTCAGCTCGCTACTCGCTACTGATTTTTATCGATCTGTTAATGCACGCTTTGTTTGTTTTGGTTTGTCAGACAGACCTTCAAAGTAGGATCTATCGCATGCCTGTTTCACCAATCAAATGCAGTCACTGGTGACGTTTGACTCCGTTTCACCAATCAAATGCAGTCGCTGGTGACGTTTGACTCCGTTTCACCAATCAAACAGAGCCAGGCGGTCACATGATTAATAAGCTTAAACTTACAGAACTCAACGTCAAATTTGAGGAAGCACATTGCGGTGAGTAACGTTAGTAGATATTTTGGCTGTCACCGTAGGCTGATGTTAGCTTCCCTGCTATGAATCACTGTGTGGTGATTGGTGATTACAGAGGTGAATTGATAATAAGGAAGAGGTTTTCCTGAGGGAACTCTCCTGAAGGAATCAATAAAGTATTATCTAATCTAATCTAATCTAAAGGGTTGTGTGTAGAAGAACATGGAGAACAAAAGGGAGTGTCCGCACCTAATACATCGTGTGGGGACATTTATTAACGTACTGCAGCCTCATAGACTCACACACGCACACATGCACAGTTGCACACACACACACACACGCATGCATGCATAGAAACACCAATCAGTGTGTTCCCAGGTGCAGCCCAAACCTATCAGTTTATGGTTTGCGTAAAGGCTAACTTATTTTCCTTTGTAATCTCTGCCTACTGAGCCTATGGTGCTGTTAAGTTATTGTGGCTCAATTTGCCTTAATTTAATGTTAATGTATTATTGTTTAATATATATTGTATGCTCTTGAACGCATCATAATTATCCCCTCAAATCCCCCCAAATGGATTAACTCGCTGGAATAAAAAAGGCAATATAACATACATCCATAAACGCGGATGCATATGAAAAAGTGCAATATATTTATCTGTACAGAAACCTATTTATTTATTTATATCTGCACCTTATTGCTCTATTATCCTGCACTACCATGAGCTAATGCAATGAAATTTCGTTCTTATCTGTACTGTAAAGTTCAAATTTGAATGACAATGTAAAGGAAGTCTAAGTCTAAGATTTAGTTGCTTAAAAGATATTCCTCGCTCTGAATTTGCTCATTGCTATTTTTATGTTTTGGTGCATTATTTGTTGCCGTCATCATTAAACGAACAGGTTACTCATCAGTTACTCAGTACTTGAGTAGTTTTTTCACAACATACTTTTTACTTTTACTCAAGTAAATATTTGGGTGACTACTCCTTACTTTTACTTGAGTAATAAATCTCTAAAGTAACAGTACTCTTACTTGAGTACAATTTCTGGCTACTCTACCCACCTCTGCGCACGACCATACACCCAACTAGCTAATAGTACCTGATAAAGATCTAGCAAACAAAACGAGCACATGGCTAACTAAAGAACATCAGATGCACCACACTGCTAGCAAGTAGTGTTTTAGAAAAGCAGTAGTTGAATTGATCATCATTTATTGATTGCTGATCGCTAATAAGTGGTTGCCATGGCGTCCGCAGGCAGCACATGGAGGACTACCAGCATCAGTGTGCCGATCTTGTGGAGGCCATGAAGGAGGAGGTGCGGTGTCTCCACTCCAAGCTCCTGCAAGGCCTGGCGGAGCAGTTTAAGGTGGAGGTCAAGGTGCAGCTCTTCTTCTCCCATTCTTGACTTCCACTTTTCACCCCTTTTTTTTGTAGTAATATCAGTTAGAGGTTTTTTGTGGGGTTTTTTTTAA
Source organism: Entelurus aequoreus (assembly GCF_033978785.1). NCBI lineage: Eukaryota > Metazoa > Chordata > Actinopteri > Syngnathiformes > Syngnathidae > Entelurus > Entelurus aequoreus. Next base: position 31,146,775 of record NC_084753.1, on the reverse strand, counting down.
AAGGGGGGGGGGGAGCAGAAGCTCGATGTTGAAAAAGTTTCACAATTTGAAATATTACAAGTCAGTTCTCCTTTTCCGCCACCACAAAGATATTCTTACACTTTTTTGAAACATTCCAAAATACTAAATATTTCTCACATGATCACGCTTATAACAAACTGGACACTTTAGTAGGTACACCACTGTAGGGCTGGGCGATATGGCACGATACACGATATATATCGCAATATTTTGCCTTAGCCTTGAATGAACACTTGAAGCATATAATCACAGCAGTATGATGATTCTATGTGTCTACATTAAAACATTCTTGTTCATACTGCATTAATATATGCTTATTTTAAACTTTCATGCAGAGAGGGAAATCACAACTAAGTCAATTGACCAAAAGTGTATTTACTAAACAGTTATTAAGCAGTGGCACAAACATTCATGTCATTTCAAAACAAAGTGCAAGATTGTCAGGCATTTTAAAACAAGCTATTAGTGCACTTTTGTGCATGATGTCACTAAGATGACATATCAAAACAACACTAAATTAAAGTGCACTTTTTGTACAGAACGCCACTACAATAGTTTAAAACAAATAAAGCGCGCTTTTGTGCATGATGTCACACAAAATATTTCAATAAGTGTCAAATAAAAATGAGCTGCATAATAGGAAATCAAATAGCAGTGCTGCTACTTTTTGTAGCAACGCTTTTGCCGCATAATTGTTCAACATCTTCCCGCTTGAAGCCAAACCACCGCCAGACGATGGACCCCGTGCTGTTTTTCTTGGGAATTAATTCTTCCTTCATTCGTTACCAGATTGACACCTTCTTTCTCTCGTATTACCACTCGCAACGCACCCTTAGCATCACAACTAATGTAACCATGTAGCTACCTCTCTGCTCGGGGAGGGCGTGTGACGTTGCATGCGTGACTTATGTAAGAAGGTGCGCTTGTTTATGTCTCTGTGAGAAGGAGAGACAAGAGAGTGGGAAACGCATGCAGTGTAATGCCCGCAGCTAAAAGCAACTGTGTGAGAACGTATACTCGAATATCACGATATAGTCATTTTCTATATCGCACAGAGACAAACCCGCGATATATCGAGTATATTCGATATATCGCCCAGCCCTACACCACTGTGATAAAATACAGGAGAAGTCTGAAGTATTTGTTTAACGTTAACGACTGTGCCACTGTATCTAATATTCTGACCCATTCCTTCTGTTCCAGCCTTATTTAGGGAGGATGATGACCAGGAAGTGGCTCACTAACGACGAGGACTTCAATCAACTTTACGACCGCACCGAGCTGCTGTCTCAGCAATGCGACGCCATGATGCCGCCGCATAGCCAGGTGGGGAAAAGGATCGTAAATTGGTCATAGGAGAGAAATACTTCCTTTATTGATAGGGCCCGAGCAGCTTTTTGAAATCGCCTACTTTATTATTATTTTCCCACTCCAATCACATTTTTGAGGAAAAATTCACCATTTCTTATACGGAATTTTGTTTTGATATTCTAGGGCAGTGGTTCTTAACCTTGTTGGAGATACAGAACCCCACAAGTTTCATATGCGCATTCACCGGACCCTTCTTTAGTGAAAAATAAAATGATGGGTTTTTTTTTTCAAATTCAAGACAAAGTTACAGTATGTTTTTGGTAACACTTTAGTATGGGGAACATATTCTAAGTAACAAAGACTTAATTTAGAGTTTTTTGGACACTAGGGGAACATATTCTAAGTAACAAAGACTTCATTTAGAGTTATTTGGTTAGGGTTAGAGGGTTAGGGCCAGGGTTAGAGGGTTAGGGTTATAATAAGGCCATGCCGAATAAGGCATTAATAAGTACTTAATAATGACTAGTTAAGAGCCAATATGTTACTAATTTGCGTGTTAATAAGCAACTAATTAATGGTGAATATGTTCCCCATACTAAAGTGTTACCATGTTTTATTACTGGTGCACAAAATGAACCGTGCATGAACATCACCTTGTTCAAACAACAAAATCAACACAGTGCATAAACTCACAACAAATTACACACCTGCAAATCAGTGTGAATTCTGCTGTTGCCGTACCCGCAATACACCGATAGGGAAAAGTTTTTATTTACACGATGAGTCGGGTGTGTCTTGACCTCCGCCGAACCCCTAGTGTTCGATCGAACCCAGGTTAAGAACCACTGTTCTAGGGGTCCCAAACCCAAATGTTATTAATTGGCTCTCTATCTCCCCCTTTTAAAATGTGAAAAATTGTACCCCTTTCCCCAGAGTCACGTATCGTCACAAAAATCGACGGCGGCGTCTATCATGACAGGACGCACGTAAAAGTCTTAAAATCCCATATTTGAAAGCGAACAGGAAGTCGGCCACCTTGGTTTCCGTCGACCACTTTTAGGTGAAAAACAGGGGTCGTACTTTAACAAACTCCTCATATGGACTTTGGCCAAATGAGTTGCAGTTAAGCTGAAAGATATTAAACAGGGAGGGATTTTGCCTACGCCATTGGATGTGGGCGTGGCATGGCGCCAAACTTTGCTTTGATGGCCTGCCACAAAACTTTCAAAAATAATAACTTGGCTCCACAAACTCAGGTCTTGATCAGAATTGGAACAAATATTGCTAATGACACCTTGAAGTGCCGTTTGGTTTCCGTCCACCACTTTTAGGCCAAAAAAAGGGGTTGTACTTTAACAAACTCTTCCTAACAGATGTTTATTGGGATAAGGTAAACATCTGTTCAGTATTTTAACATAAAAGTGTTTGATTGTGAGGCATTAAAAGCCACAAAATGCAACGGCTCCATCAGACCCACAAACGCTGGCTGAGTAACAACAATATGAACATTACACAAGGGTTAATCAAATAAGTTGTGGTTAAGTTAAAGTTAAAGTACCAATGATTGTCACGCACACACACTAGGTGTGGCGAAATTATTCTCTGCATTTGACCCATCACCCTTGATCACCCCCTGGGAGGTGAGGGGAGCAGTGAGCAGCAGCGGTGGCCGCGCCCGGGAATCATTTTTGGTGATTTAACCCCCAATTCCAACCCTTAATGCTGAGTGCCAAGCAGGGACTTAAGATAACAGATACTAGACAGACAGGTGATGATAAATTGCAAAGGGATTTTGCCTACGCCATAGGATGTGGGCGTGGCATGGTGCTAAACTTTGCTTTGATGGCCTGCCACAAAACTTTCAAAAATAATAACTTGGCTCCACAAACTCAGATCTTGATCAGAATTGGTACAAATATTGATAATGACACCTTGAAGTGCCGTTTGGTTTCCGTCCACCACTTTTAGGCCAAAAAAAGGGGTTGTACTTTAACAAACTCTTCCTAACAGATGTTTATTGGGATAAGGTAAACATCTGTTCAGTATTTTAACATAAAAGTGTTTGATTGTGAGGCATTAAAAGCCACAAAATGCAACGGCTCCATCAGACCCACAAACGCTGGCTGAGTAACAACAATATGAACATTACACAAGTTGTGGTTAAGTTAAAGTTAAAGTACCAATGATTGTCACGCACACACACTAGGTGTGGCGAAATTATTCTTTGCATTTGACCCATCACCCTTGATCACCCCCTGGGAGGTGAGGGGAGCAGTGAGCAGCAGCGGTGGCTGTGCCCGGGAATCATTTTTGGTGATTTAACCCCCAATTCCAACCCTTAATGCTGAGTGCCAAGCAGGGACTTAAGATAACAGATACTAGACAGACAGGCGATGATAAATTGCAAAGGGATTTTGTCTACGCCATAGGATGTGGGCGTGGCATGGCGCCAAACTTTGCTTTGACGGCCTGCCACAAAACATCCAACATTCATAACTTGGCTACACAAACTCAGATCTTGATCAGAATTTGTACAAATGGTGATATTGACGCCTTAAAGTGCCTTTTGGGTCAGTACTTATTGGTACCCATTCGTAGTGGGTGTAGCCTGGCGGCGAAAACTGCTCCTCGCCATCAACCATCAAACTGTCATTACTTCACTTTAGATGATCGGATCTTCTTCCAAACTGATATGAGGCTTTTAGGTTGGGGTGTGATCATGACTAGATGTTCATATTGACACCTTGTCGAGGAAAATAATAACAGTTGTAACTTCCTTCCACGTCCTCCAATCTTCCTGACATGATGGTTGATCGGGGCATTGGGAAGGATTAGACAGCATCGTCATGCTTTCCCATGGACTCATGGTAACCCCGAGTTGTACGGTGACACAAGGGCCCTCTCAACGCTGCTCGCGGCTTTAATTGTTGGTCATGTGTCCGCCATCTTTACATTGGCAGTCTCCTCAATTAGTGACCACGCCTCGTTAGAGGACCGTCGCGCAGGTGGCGTAATGATCGAGATTCTCTCTCTCTCTGGTCGACAGGATCTTGCTAGCGAGCTGCACCACTACGTGATGAAGGAGTACGTGGGCCAGCTGATGAAGAACAAGTACTCGTGCAAGAACCGCAAACACGAGAAGGCGGCCGGCAAGATGAGAGCGCAGTGCTCCAAGCTCAGAGAGCTCTTCCAAGACATGGTAGAAGAACACAGCCACTCTTACGTCATCACTCTTTTACAGCTGATCTCGTCAAGGAGCAATAGAAGTAATACATTTATTTATTTTTATTTGGTATAGCGCTTTTCAGAGCACTCAAAGACGCTTTACAGGATAAAAAATTAAAATATAAAACAGTTTAAAGTAATAACATAAAATACAGGAAATATAAAATCAGTACATTGTAAAATACATAATACAGGACAATTACAAGACAAAGAACACTAATCACTGGTTAAAAGCAGATCTGAATAGGTGTGTTTTGAGAAGGCTTTTGAAGGTGGGAAGGTCTGGGCAGTCACGGATGGGTTTGGGAAGAGTGTTCCAGAGGGTGGGAGCAGCGATGGAGAAGGCTCTATCACCCCAGGTCCGGAGCTTGGTTCTGAGTGGTGGGGAGAGGAGGTTGGCATCAGAGGAGCGGAGGCTGCGTGAAGGGGTACGGCGGTGAAGCAGGTTGGTGAGGTAGCAGGGGACCTGGTTGTGGAGGGCTTTGTGGGTGAGGAGGAGGATTTTAAAGTGGATCCGGTGAGGAACGGGGAGCCAGTGGAGTTTCTGGAGGACTGGGGAGATGTGTGGGTGAGCAGGCGGGCGGCAGAGTTTTGAATGTATTGGAGTTTGAGAATTTTGCAAGATGAGCCGTAGAGGATGCTGTTACAGTAGTCAAGTCTGGAGGTGATGAAGCATGGATCAGGGTTTCAGCGGCAGAGAAGGAGAGGGATGGACGGAGACGGGCAATATTTTTGAGGTGGAAGAAAGCAGTTCTTGTGATGTGGTTGACATGGTGTTGAAAAGAGAGGTTATTGTCCAGAATGACTCCGAGGTTGCGGATGTGAGTGGATGGGGACAGAGTGGAGTTGTCGACAGAGAGGTGGAAGTTGTGAGCAGTTTTGGTGAGGGATTTGTTAAGTAACTTTAGAGTAGTCCGTGTACAGCCAACAGTTTGGATTTACGATCCACTAAAATGGAGAAACACATTGTTGCCGCACAAGCTGGCAACACAAGTGAGTATTATGAGATAATTGTCTTGCCTACAGTTGCGTATGGTGGCACATGAGTGCTGCTGGTACCTTGGGAGGTGTGGTTCATAAATGAAGCAGAGGATCATCGCATCTTTTTTTATTTCTTAAATTTAATGGCGCATGCAGCATATACATCTTCTTCCCCTTATCCGAGGTCGGGAAGCCCAGACTTCCCTCCCCATAGCCACTTCGTCCAGCTCCTCCCGGGGGATCCTGAGGCGTTCCCAGGCCAGTTGGGAGACACTGTCTCCCCAACGTGTCCTCGGTTTTCCCTGTGTCCTCCTACCGGCCTGACGTTCCCTAAAAACCTCTCCAGAGAGGTGACCAGACCAATCCAAATGCCCGAACCACCTCATCTGGCTCCTCTCGATGTGGAGGTGCAGCGTCTTTACTTTGAGCTCCTCCCGAATTAAAGATCTTCTCACCCTATCTCTAAGGGAGAGCCCCGCCACCCAAAGCAGGAAACTAATTTCGGACACTTGTTCCCAAAGCTCATGACCATAGGTGATGATAGGAATGTAGATCGACCGGTAAATTGAGAGCTTTGCCTTCCGGCTCAGCTCCTTCTTCAAGACGACTGACCTTTACAGGCGCAGCACCGATTTGCTTGTCAGTCTCACGATCCACTCTTCCCTCACTCGTGAACAAGACTCCGAGGTACTTGGAACTCGCTACCACACCATGATCATGCAATGATCTTGACACACTTGAGTTGCCTGCTTTTTACACAGAAATCCCACGGCCAATAAACCTGTGCTGCGATACAAGCTGTACACAAACTACTCCAAAGTATATTCCAGTCTGACTATTATTTTATATCATTCATCAATAATGATATCACGTGTGTTATCCTTAAAAGGATGTTTACTTTTATTCTGCTCAGAGGTCGTCAAAGGACTGGCTCTACCCTGTGGGAGACCATCTGAGTGATATCATCGGTGAGAAGAACAAGGCGGACATCAAGAACCGCCTGCAGCCTCTGCTGGAACAATACCCTGACTTCAGGTACCAAAGCAACTAAACATATACATTAATACCAATAAAATAAGATAATTAGAAAATTAAATACATTGTATATACCCTATTTTTCTGAGTATAAGTCGCACCGGAGTATTTGTCTCACCTGCCGAAAATGCATAATAAAGAAGGAAAAAAACATACGTATATAAGTCTCACTGGAGTATAAGTCACATTTTTGGGGGAAATTTATTTGATAAAACCCAACACCAACAATAGACATTTGAAAGGCAATTTAAAATAAATAAAGAATAGTGAACAACAGGCTGAATAAGTGTACGTTATATGAGGCATAAATAACCAACTGAGAACGTGCCTGGTATGTTAACGTAACATATTATGGTAAGAGTCATTCAAATAACTATAACATATAGAACATGCTATACGTTTACCAAACAATCTGTCACTCCTAATCGCTAAATCCCATGAAATCTTATACATCTAGTCTTTTACGTGAATGAGCTAAATAATAATATTTGATATTTTACGGTAATGTGTTAATAATTTCACACATAAGTCGCTCCTGAGTATAAATCGCACTATGAAAAAAAACTGTGACTTATAGTCCGAAAAATACGGTACCCTATTTTTCGGACTATATTGCACCAGAATATAAGCCGCATCCACTAAGTTATAGGAGAAAATAGATTCCTTCCATATATTAGTTGCACCAGACTATAAGCTGTAGATATATACGTTGTGAAATGAATTGTTTAAACAGAAATATTTTATAAATGTTTTACATTCCAAACGGTGTGTGTAAAACGGCAGTAAAACGGCTGATCAAACAAAACAGAATGACCATGAATTGATTTACGTGGTTGAAATATAAGTTGAAAAACTTATTCGGGTGTTACAATTTAGTGGTCAATTGTACAGAATATGTACTGTGCAATCTACTAATAAAAGTTTCAATCAATCAAAAAACAGAAGTCAATGTCATGGACCCACTAGCTACGCAAGCTAGCTCTCCAATCCGCTAAACCGACTCAATAACCCCACGGTGACCTTTTACAAAACTAACGATACAAAAAGAATGCCATTGTAAGTTAATAATACTAACACAGACACTCGTAAACATGTTAGCATAGTAGTTAATGCTATTGACGCTATGGACGACCAGAAGACAGAACGGCACTTCTACTTCCGGTTCAAAGCTTTAAACAGCTTGAAACACTCGTAGGCGTTTACCCAGCTGCACCTGCAGGGAGTGAACTCGTCCAAAAGATGGCACCATGGCACAAATAACAACACACCATTTAAGTGTCTTTGCATGTGTTTAATGAAAACTAATTGCCTTATGGTCGTCAGCGAAGAAAAATCCATAAATTAGCCGCGCCGTTTTATAGGCCACAGTGTTTAAAGTTAGGAAAAAAGTAGCGGCTTACAGTCCGGAATTTATGATATTCATCAATATTGATATTTAAAAGATACGAATGAACAACAATACAGAGCTTTTTTTCTAATTACTTATGTACATGTGATTTTTTTTTTTAGTTTTGCAAATGTATTAAAAAATAAATAAATCATCACATGGACATAATCCCCTGTGTACATGTGATTTGTTTTAGTTTTGCAAATGTATCTGCATGTGTTTTTTATTTATTAAAAATAATCACATCTACATAATTACTTTCATGTATGTGATTTGATTTTATTGTTATTTTTAATACATTTTCGAAACAAAAAAAATCACTTGTACATAAGTAATTATGTACAAGTGATTTGTTCTTAGTTTTTTGTTTTTTAATCAATTAATTTTCACATTGCCATTATGGGATGTTTCTGTGTAGAATTTTGAGGACAAAAATGAATGTATTCCATTTTGGAATAAGGCTCTAACATAACAAAATGTTGAAGCCCTGTGAACACCTTCCGGACGCACTGTAGCTCCAGTAAAACCATTACAAAAGCTCCAATGAGGCGAGATTACCCACACTCTGCTGTAGGCGTCTTAGGGTGAGCAAATTAAACGCTCCTTTTCAACCTGTCATAAACGTCCTCCTTGGCTCATTTTAAACAAACATGGCGTCGATCGTGTGGGACTTATTCACTGTTTCACAGGGAGACATTTCGTGTCCTATCTGCACCAAATGTTCCACAAAAACATCAAGCTTCAACACGTCAAACCTTATCACTCATCTGTAACGCCAGCATGGCTACAACTGTGTTTTGAAAGCCTGCAAAGGTGCACACAAACTACAGTTAAATGTACATTTTAAAAAGGATAGATACCGGTGTCGTTTTTAAATGTTTTATTGTGTGTCGCTAGTTGAGATAAAACAAAAAATTCCAATCACATAAAAACAAGAACAGTTTACGCTCAGGGACCGTTTTTCAAGTTACTATCTGATTTAGGTTGACTTTAAAACTGTAGAATTACATTAAAACGCAATAAAAGTTGTAAGAGTCGATCCAAAACTGGTTAAAAAAAAAAAAAAAAAAGGTTTTTTTTCCATATTTAGAATTTGATTAATTCCCAGGATGACTTTTGACTTCCACAACTGTGTGGAGGCTCTCTCTAATGCACCAAGAATGTTGGAAAGAAAGTCCAGTACTGTAGGTCAGAGAGCTGCTGCTTCTACAGGAGGCAGAAATACAATATCCATATTGTTCAAATGATGTAAAACACTACCTTGTGGTCTAGATCAGGGGTGAACCTTAACCTTTTTGACTTTTCCACTACACAGGGGCATGGGAACACTCAAATATTAACATTGAATTAGTAATCTTACTCTTGGTTTTAATTGTTTATTAATGATGTCTTACCTACTTACAGTCTAACAGGATAAACCTTGTCAAATGATCAGAATGATCACAAAGATTATTATCCAGGTTTAGGTCAGGCTGATTACACAATTCATTACTAATCAAATATATTGCAAAAGAAAGGGCTCATTACAACTGATGTAAATAAATTAACATACAATTTATGTTTTACTAAAATAAAATAAAAATCTAATGATAATAATTTAGTAATCATTTTTTTCTTAAACTCAAAACTGAAGTGAAAATGAAAATACAACTTCACCCGTTTAGTCGTAATCTTCGACTTATTCAGTTTGTTTGGCATTGTCATTACTGCCGCAAGTGGTGGAAAAGTGTATTACAACAGAGTATTGCTGAGCAGAAACTCTTGTAAAATATTTTTTTCTCAGAAAAATCTTTATGAAAACATTTTCCCACGATACTGCAATTTTAACTTTTATTCTGTTGGCCCTGCGATAAGGTGGCAACTTGTCCAGGGTGTACCCCGCCTTCCGCCTGATTGTAGCTGAGATAGGCTCCAGCACCCCCCGCGACCCCGAAAGGGATAAGCGGTAGAAAATGGATGGATGGATCACAATAAACAGTTTTTCACAATATATTTGTCTTTTATCATGTAAAATGGCATACCTTTTTCATAAATGTATAATAATTAAAATATCTTAAAATATTTCTACACAATCCTTGTAAAATAACCTTTTTCTTACAATACTGCACTTTTCTTTTTAAAAAAAAGAGGGGGGGAGACTGTCATATGTCTTTAAACTTGTAAAATTACATAATTTTGTCTTGTAAAATATTTCTCACAATTTTCTGAATTTTTTTTAATGAAAACTTCTCACAATAGTGCAACTGTTTTTTTAATGACTTTTTCACAATATATTTAACTTTAATCCTGTAAAATAGCATATTTTTTTCTTGTAAAATACTGTGACAATTCTTGTAGAATGACACCTTTTTTCTCTCACAATATTACTAATGTGTTCAAAATATATAATATTTGACTTTAATCTTGTAAAATTACATAATTTTGTCTTGTAAAATAAAATAAAAAATCAGAATATTCCTAAAAAAATATTTTATGACAACTTTTTCTCACAATATTGCGTTTTTCGTAAAAAAAAAACTTTCATAATATATTTGACTTTAAAATTGTAAAATTACATAATTTTGTCTTGTAAAATAAAATAAAAAATCTGAATATTCCTGAAAAAAATTGACAACTTTTTCTCACAATGTTGCGTTTTTCGAAAAAAACTTAACTTGTAAGATTACATAATTTAGTCTTGTAAAATATTTTTCTCTGAATATTCTGAAAAATCTTTATGAAAACATTCTCACAATACTGCAACTGTTTTTTCTTTTAAAACGACTTTTTCACATTTTATTTGACTTTAATCCTGTAAAATAGCATATTTTTCCCTGTAAAATTGGAATTTTTTCCTTAAAATGTTCCAACATAATTCTTGTAGAATGAGTTTTTATATTACTAATTTATTGTAAATATATATATACCGTATTTTTCGGACTATAAATCGCTCTGGCGTATAAGTCGCACCGGCCGAAAATGCATAATAAAGAAGGAAAAAAACATAACTTTTTTGGGGAAATTTGATAAAAGCCAACACCAAGAATAGACATTTGAAAGGCAATTTAAAAAAAATAAAGAATAGGGAACAGGCTGAATAAGTGTACGTTATGAGGCATAAATAACCAACTGAGAACGTGACTGGTATGTTAACGTAACATATTATGGTAAGAGTCATTCAAATAACTATAACATATAGAACATGCTATACGTTTACCAAACAATCTGTCATTCCTAATCGCTAAATCCCATGAAATCTTATACGTCTAGTCTCTTACGTGAATGAGCTAAATAATATTTGATATTTTACGGTAATGTGTTAATAATTTCACACATAAGTCGCTCCTGAGTATAAGTCGCACCCCCAGCCAAACTATGAAAAAAACTGCGACTTATAGTCCGAAAAATACGGTATATATAATATTTGACTTTAATCTTGTAAAATGTCATAATTTTGTCTTGTAAAATAAAAATTTTAATTCTCAAAATGTTCTTGAAAAAGTTATTTTACGACTACTTTTTCTCACAATACAACATTTAGAAGTCAGAAAAGATGAGGTCACCTTTAAGAAAATGTGTATAATCTGTGACGTCAATACTAGACAAGACCAGACAAAAAATTTAAATGTCAGAATAAAAGCGCCACCCACTTGCCTCGTGTGACCCCACCTGACCGTTCCAAATGCCAACAGTAGTGAAGGAGGAAGTGGAAAAAAGCACAAAGACAACAGCAACATAAAGGAGTTGAGGAAGTGAAAGTCATGCCTTTTGTTTACTGTCCCTAACAAAGTGGCTAGTACCTTTTTTTAGAGGCTAAAATCATCCTTTTGCTAACAATATGTTTATTACTGCGTCATGGTGACAGCATTTTTTTCATGTTTTGGTCCTGTGCTTCTGAATGCTCGCTGATGTAAGTCCTTCACGCTGATTAACTCCCAATTAACTTGTGACTTGTGAGTTAATGACCGCCAATGAACTAAAGAAACCACACAAACTGTTGGTTTAGTACAGGGGGTTGGCAACCCAAAATGTTGAAAGAGCCATATTGGACCAAAAAGACAAAAAAAAAATCTGTCTGGAGCCGCAAAAATTTAACAGCCTTATAAGTGTTATAATGAAGACAACACATGATGTAAGTGTCTATATTAGTTATATTAGCCTACTATCAAAATGACTTTAAAAGTCTTCTATAAGTGTTATAATGAAGACAACACGTGATGTAAGTTTTTATATTATCTACTATCATAGGCTGACGCAAATCTTCGTTGACAGAAATGTTGTATTTTAATTTTTATTGTATACATTTTTGCAACATTTGCAACAACTTCTGGAAATTACTGGCTCAAAATGGCCAAGACGTGTGTGTCCAAGTTTAAGGAAACGGCAGGCTGTCTTCTTCTAATGGATTTATTACAATCTTTGCAAGCTGGGTAATGTTTGCTGTGGTCTGGAACAACATGGCACACAAACAACAATCAGAAATGCAGCCAATATTACCTACAGATATTGTGTCATGAGACATGCACATATAAATTATAAACACAGAGGACATAAGTCAAGGAAATTAAATGAGCTCAAATATACCTACAAATGAGGCATAATGATGCAATATGTACATACAGCTAGCCTAAATAGCATGTTAGCATCGATTAGCTTGCAGTCATGGATTGACCAAATATGCCTGATAAGCACGCCAGCAAATCAATAAAATCAACAAAGCTCACCTTTCTGCATTCAGGCACAGCATAAAACGTTTGGTGGACAAAATGAGACAAAAGGAGTGGCATAATACACGTCTGTCTGTGGCAGCGTCGAAGAAAGTTGTACATGTAAACAAACTACGGTGAGTTCAAGTATCGCTGAAATTAGTAGGACAAAACGGTGCTTGCCAAATACTCATCAGTGAAGCATGTATAACGTAAACAGTGGGATTTCTAACAATTAGGAAGGTTTGTGTCATGTTTGTTCTCCTACAGAAACCATATTAAAACAAATATTTTTTTCTTCATCTTTTTCCATTTTCACACATCTCTGAAAGAGGTCCAGGGAGCCACTAGGGCGGTGCTAAAGAGCCGCATGCGGCTCTAGAGCCACGGGTTGCTGACCCCTGGTTTAGTAGAAAGCGGTTAGAGTCTAAAAAGCCCACTTTTGTCATATCAAAGATGATCTGTTCCAGGGTCAAACTGTGTCCGTCCTCCAGTCTGCATGGAGCGTGCAGTCCATGTTTTAAGTGCCAAAAGAAGTTCAACACTGGCACTTGAAGGCAGGGAGTGGATCAAGGCTCACAATGTACGCCATCATCTTTTTGTTTTCCTTGACTTTTAAGCCCCGGGAACTCAGAAGAGTTCAATCTTTGAGGTTCCCGTGCAGCAGGAGTCAGTGGAACCCAAGTCGATCAAAAGTAGTTGTCCCGTTTTGCTGATATTCCAAGTTCTACTTTTGGGACGCTTGGAGGCCATTTTGTTTGACTTAGTCCGCTTCTGGCCTGGAAGTTGATCAGTCTATGTGGTCCACAGTTCCAGACACCTGACGGCAGTCCTGGCCTTCCGAGGCCTGCCGAGAGCTCGCGAGCATCAGCGGATCCTGCTGAGTCTGGGCCGGCTGAGGAAGACCAGGACCTTCAAAGACTCTGACCACAGTCGCGTGGATTTCTTCGGCGGCATGGAGGTCACGGTCCGCACAGACTGCCTGTCCCGCCTGTCCTTCTTCTGCTTCACCGCCGTGTTTCCCGGCAACTAGCCACGCCCCCTGGCTCTCCTAGAATGAGACCGGTTGCTCGACCGAGAACTGGGTCAACGTCTGCTTTGTGTCGGAAACAAAGTGCTTGGGATTCTTTGGCCAGCAGCGTGATGATGGTTTACACCAGAGGTGTAGTTGAGGGCCACCTCCCAGTTATGGCTGTCCTCACAGGGCGATTTTAATTGATGTGGCACACGACATTTAATGATGTGGTGGTCATCATTGAATGACCTGGTGGACTACATAAAATGTGGTGACAGGCCACGTTAAATGATATGGCAGACTACATGAAATAATGTGATGGTCCTTATTAAATGATATGGCGGGCCAAATAAAATGATGTGACAGGCCACATAAAATGATGTGACAGGCCACATTAAATGTTTACGGCCCACTTTAAATGAACTGGCGGACTACATAAAATGATGTGAAGGGCCACTATAAATTATATGGCGGACTACATAAAATGATGTGACGGGCCACATTAAACGATATGGCGGACTACATAAAATGACATGGCGGGCCACATTAAATGATATGGCGGACTACATAAAATGATGTGACAAGCCACATTAATGACATAAAATTATGTGATGGGCCATTTTAAATGAGATGGCGGGCCACATTAAATGTCATAGTGGACTACATAAAATGATGTGACGGGCCGCAACATTAAATGAGATGGCGGGCTACATAAAATTGTGACGGGTCACATTAAATGACATAAAATGATGTGAAGGGCCATTTTAAATGAGCTGGCGGAGTACATAAAATGATGTGAAGGGCCACAATAAATGACATGGCGGACTACATAAAATGATGTGACGGGCCAAGATAAATGATAGGGCGGACTACATAAAATGATGTGACGGGCCACATTCAATCCAATCCACTTTATTTATATAGCACATTTAAACAAAAATGTTTCCAAAGTACTGCACAACAATATTAAAAACAATATTCAAATATTATCCTTAACTCCACCAATGACTGAATAAAAACAAAAAATAAATATAAAAACAATAAAAATAAATATAATTTAAAAACGATTTTAAAAGGGTAAAACCAATTAAAACAGTAAATAGAAATCAAAATTTAAAAAAACCCCACAGAGGACCACACAACTCATGTAGTGTAAAAAACCAAAGAATAAAAGTTGGTCTTAAGACGAGACTTAAAACACTCCACTGTGGGAGCAGTTTGAACATGGAGGGGCAGAGTGTTCCAGAGCTTAGGGCCGACCACAGAGAGGTTCTGTATCCCCTGGATTTAAGTCTGGTCTTGGGCACCACGAGCTGGAGTTGGCTCTCGGACCTCAGAGCGTGCGCAGGAGTGTAAATTTGGATGAGGTCCGAGATATACTGAGGTGCCAGTCCATGTAAAGCTTTAAAAACAAACAGCAAGGTTTTAAAATCAATTCTAAAATGAACAGGGAAATGTCATAGTGGACTACATAAAATGATGTGACGGGCCACCACATTAAATTACATGGCGGACTACATAAAATGATGTGGCGTACAACATAAAATGATATGGCGAGTCACATAAAATGATGTGGTGGGCCACATTAAATGATATGGTGGACTACATAAAATGATGTGGTGGACTACATAAAATGATATGGCGTACAACATAAAATGATGTGACGGGCATCATTAAATTACATGGCGGGTTTCATTAAATGATGTAACAAACCACACTGGATGATATGGCAGACAACATAAACATGGTATGACACCTAAACGACTTGGACTACATAAAAAAATGTGGCAGGCCACAAAATGAGGTGGCGGCATCAATAAATGATATGGCGGGCCAGATAAAATAATGTGGCGGACCACTATCACACTTTCATTGCTTCCTTTGGACTCGTATTGAGCAATGAAAAACTAGAGAACTACAAAAAGACAATAAAACCCTCTAAAAGCCCACCAAGTAGCAACAGTAGCTTTTAGGGGCGTCCAAAAAAAAAAAAAATCGATCTTCGAATGATTCCTATTTTTAACAATCAATTTTAAAAAATTAATTTTACATTTTGTATTTATTTTTGTTTTATTTTTTTAATCTGTCCACTCAGACAAATCATCATGTTGATGCAGATGATCTATATCTGCTGTATGGATTGACTTTAGGAGAGAGAAGTGTTGGATACTTCTCTTGTTGCTTTATTTGTATTGACTTTATTCAACGTTTGGCTAGAATTGTATTAAAACCAGTTTTATTTTGAGTAAATGTATCAGAGCTGTTATCTATTTTATGGAGGAATGTAGTTCATCATAGAACTGGCACCCAACATTATTAAAAAGTATTGATTTTGAATTGAGAAATGTGAATCAAATAGTTACCCCCAAGAATCGAATTGACTCGTGTGGTCTGTTGTCCGCTAATTAATCAAGTGTAAGTGGAAATTTCCACTCTACTTTAAGTTTGACCGCCATCAAGTTGCCGACATGACGCTTCTGTGGTTATCATCACACTTGCCGGCTCAAATTCCCACCGAGCTGCGGCGTGTGTAGGACAATGATGCTGTTGCCATGGTGACGGACCGTTGTTCCACTTGACCCGGACAAGATGCTCCCCTTTACTGTGGGAAACCGAATGTGAAACACTTTAAAAAAAATTTTGGGACAAGTAAATATTGGCAGCAGTTGAACGAGTGCTTCTTCTGGGAAATCATTTATTTGAAATGTCTTAATCCGGAATTTCCCTCCAAGATGTCTTCTTTCTTTTCTTTCCTGCATTGCATGCGAGGTAACAGGAAGTGGCGGTCTTGTGATGAAACATCGGCCACATTTTTAGGGGTATTTTGAAGGTTCTCTTGCAAGCAGGGGGTTTTTTGTCTTTGTGGCCTCTCTTTGCTCATATTTTTAGTTTCACTTTCCTCGCCTTCTAAGCGTGCCATGAATCATTATTTGGCAGAGCAAACTTGACTTCATTGTGCTCCACTCCTCACTGAAGGAATGTTTCTTTTATTGCCTTGTTGGCAGGGTAGGGTGGAGGGTTGTCAAAATGT
This sequence comes from Entelurus aequoreus, assembly GCF_033978785.1. Lineage (NCBI taxonomy): Eukaryota > Metazoa > Chordata > Actinopteri > Syngnathiformes > Syngnathidae > Entelurus > Entelurus aequoreus. The sequence continues at coordinate 31,130,084 of NC_084753.1, read as the reverse complement.
GGCTGCATGTGGTGGTAGGACAAAGAATTGCTCAGTTAAATATTACACAACACTGTTACAGTGGCCAAATATTAAATAATACCATTGCCTTGTTTTTGATAAATACTTAGGCCTACTGCGCTACTGTATTTTAATGATGGTGGTACTCTGAGAACCGAGTGTTTTCTGAGGTACTACTTAGTGGTGAAAATAAAAATCCAGAATAATGGGTTCAGATAATTAACCACTCCTTTCCCATAAAGGGAGCGCTGCAGGTGCCCACTGGCCCCTCCCACCGCTGAGATACTTTCACTTTTTGTTATGTCGCTTGTAGGAAAGAGTTGATTTAGTTTAACTACGAATCTTGATCTATATCTATATATAATCTATATCTGTATCATGAATCAATTTAAGTGGACCCCGACTTAAACAAGTTGAAAAACGTATTCGGGTGTTACCATTTAGTGGTCAATTGTACGGAATATGTACTTCACTGTGCAACCTACTAATAAAAGTCTCAATCAATCAATCAAAGGACCACCAAGGTCACATGTTAAGTTCCACTCTTCTACTCCAAAATGACCCAACTCATGATTTCCAATTGATCAACTTTTTATTTTCCAACTTGAAGCATTGTTGGTTTCACTTCAATTGATCTGCAATCAATCATCAGCAGGTTGTAAACCTTTAAACCACAGAAACAGAGATGTTAATCTAATTTGCACAGCTATTTTCAAACAATGTTTTACAAATGCTTTTAAACCTCTGAATAATGTTTTCAACTTTCTATATAATGTTTTAACTTTTAGCAATAGTTAAACATGAATTTATCATTTAACTTTGCATGAATCTTTTGTACTTTTAAGCTTTTGACTTTAAACCTTTTAACTTTAACCATTTGCTATTTTAACTTAAGCTTAAACCATTTAACATTTTAACGAGAGATGTCCGATAATATCAGACTGCTGATATCGGCCGATAAATGCTTTAAAATGTAATATCGGAAATTATTGGTATCGGTTTGAAAAAGTACAATTTATGACTTTAAAACGCCACTGTGTACACGGACGTAGGGAGAAGTACAGAGCGCCAATAAACCTTAAAGGCACTGCCTTTGCGTGCCGGCCCAATCACATAATATCTACGGCTTTTCACACACACAAGTGAATCCACGCATACTTGGTCAACAGCCATACAGGTCACACTGAGGGTGAATGTATAAACAACTTTAACACTGTTACAAATATGCGCCACACTGTGAACCCACACCAAACAAGAATGACAAAGACATTTCGGGAGAACATCCGCACCGTAACACAACAAACACAACAGAACAAATACCCAGAACCCCTCGCAGCACTAACTCTTCCGGGACGCTACAATATACTCCCCCCGCTACTCTCCCAACAACATCCTAATGCTTGGAATGAAATTCCAAGCTGCTGTTTTGAGGCATGTTTAAAAAAATCATGCACTTTGTGACTTCAATAATAAATATGGCAGTGCCATGTTGGCATTTTTTTTCCATAACTTGAGTTGATTTATTTTGGAAAACCTTGTTACATTGTTTAATGCATCCAGCAGGGCATCATAACAAAATTAGGCATAAGAATGTGTTAATTCCACGACTGTATATATCAGTAATTAAGAGTTGGACAATATCGGATATCGGCAAAAAAGCCATTATCGGACATCTCTAATTTTAACTTGAGCTTTAAACTTTTACGTGTGCTTTAAACTTTAAAAACAACTTGCTTTTAACTGGTCGAACACAGCATGTAATCAAAGCTGAAAGTGAAATGCAGTAATGCAGTGGTTCAACTTGAAGCCAGCAGTTCAAACAAACAAATGAAGATAGTTGAGTAAGCAAATTAAGAAGCTTGCCGGTACAAGTTAAGCATATCAAAGTAAGCATTTCGATGGTCATCAAACGAAGAAGCATATTCACCGACCATTGGTGTGTTTGGAGAAAGTTGTAGAGTAGATCTTGCGGTTGTGGCTGCTTGCTTACCTTCCTTGCATGCAGCTTGTTTGGTGAATGAATCTGACCGAACCTCCATTCCTTTTCAGGTGCCTTCAATCAGTAATTTGGTGGCCATTTTCCCTTGGCATTCTGGGAATTGTAGTTCTCAATGGTTTTGACCATGTAGTTTTCCACCATATACGGCATGTGTTAATACTTGACTGACACTTCTGAGTTTTTAACTCCACACATGTTAGGAGCCGAGGCTTACTCCTCCGTAACGCAGCGTATCAAAAGTGATACTGGAGTAAATGTAGTGAAGTGCTTCCTACTCACCTGCATGGGACAGTACCACAAGCTTGTGGCATCGTGTTCAAAAAGGCTTGAGGCTGTAATTGCTGCCAAAGGTGGATGGGATTTCGTTTTAGTTTCTTTTAAATACATTTGCAATAATTAGGGAAACAAACAAAAAAAGTTTCACGTTGTCATTATGGAGTATTGTGTGTAGAATTTTGAGGGTGAAAATGAATGTGTTCCATTTTGGAATTAGGCTGGAATAATAATTTCAGTTAAACTGTACTGTGCAACACAAGTAATCATAATGTACGGTTATATCTACATGTGTATGTATATATATATATATATATATATATATATATATATATATATATATATATATATATATATATATATATATATATATATATATAAAATTACACATTAATATAAAAAGTCATTTAAAAGTAAATTTCTATTGATGAAGTCAATGTCAGAACGTGAATCTCTCCCAACTCCTCATTCCAAGTTTGGCCTGCTGGTGGAGCTATTTTTTGTCCTGCGTGTGTGCGTGTGTGTGTGTGTGTGTGCATGTGTGTGAGGGCGTGTGAGGGGTTGGTCTTATTTCTAGACAAAAAGAAAGTGTGCGTGTGTGTGTTGATTATTTCCAGGAAGAGTCACCATGAGATCAGGTTAGTTCTACACACGTTTTATTTCCTGTACTTTACTGTTTAATACATGTACTTTACTTCTTAATACATGTATGATACTTTTTAATACATGTATGTTACTGTTTAATACATGTATGTTACTGTTTAATACATGTACTTTACTGTTAAATACATGTACGTTACTGTTTAATACATATACGTTACTTCTTAATACATGTATGTAACTTTTTAATACATGCACTTTATTGTTTAATACATGTACTTTACTGTTTAATACATGTTTGTTACTGTGAGGTACTTGTGTTTCTTCCCACACGTGTAACTTCTTAATACCTGATTGTTACTATTTAATATGTGCATGTTACTACTTAATACTTGTATGTTACTTTTTAATACATGTATGTTGCTTTTTAATACATGTGTATTACATACATACAAGTTACATACATGTATGTTACTTCTTAATACAAACCCCGTTTCCATGAGTTGAGAAATTGTGTTAGATGTAAATATAAACGGAATACAATGATTTGCAAATCCTTTTCAACCCATATTCAATTGAATGCACTACAAAGACAACATATTTGATGTTCAAACTCATAAACTTTATTTCTTTTTTTTTCAAATAATAATTAACTTAGAATTTCATGGCTGCAACACGTGCCAAAGTAGTTGGGAAAGGGCATGTTCACCACTGTGTTACTTGGCCTTTCCTTTTAACAACACTCAGTAAACGTTTGGGAACTGAGGAGACACATTTTTGAAGCTTCTCAGGTGGAATTCTTTCCCATTCTTGCTTGATGTACAGCTTAAGTTGTTCAACAGTCCGGGGGTCTCCGTTGTGCTATTTTAGGCTTCATAATGCACCACACATTTTCAATGGGAGACAGGTCTGGACTACAGGCAGGCCAGTCTAGTACTCGCACTCTTTTACTATGAAGCCACGTTGATGTAACACGTGGCTTGGCATTGTCTTGCTGAAATAAGCAGGGGCGTCCATGGTAACGTTGCTTGGATGGCAACATATGTTGCTCCAAAACCTGTATGTACCTTTCAGCATTAATGGCGCCTTCACAGATGTGTAAGTTACCCATGTCTTGGGCACTAATACACCCCCATACCATCACACATGCTGGCAGATGGTTCTTTTCCTCTTTGGTCCGGAGGACACGACGTGCACAGTTTCCAAAAACAATTTGAAATGTGGACTCGTCAGACCACAGAACACTTTTCCACTTTGTATCAGTCCATCTTAGATGAGCTCAGGCCCAGCGAAGCCGACGGCATTTCTGGGTGTTGTTGATAAACGGTTTTCGCCTTGCATAGGAGAGTTTTAACTTGCACTTACAGATGTAGCGACCAACTGTAGTTACTGACAGTGGGTTTCTGAAGTGTTCCTGAGCCCATGTAGTGATATCCTTTACACACTGATGTCGCTTGTTGATGCAGTACAGCCTGAGGGATGGAAGGTCACGGGCTTAGCTGCTTACGTGCAGTGATTTCTCCAGATTCTCTGAACACTTTGATGATATTACGGACCGTAGATGGTGAAATCCCTAAATTCCTTGCAATAGCTGGTTGAGAAAGGTTTTTCTTAAACTGTTCAACAATTTGCTCACGCATTTGTTGACAAAGTGGTGACCCTTGCCCCATCCTTGTTTGTGAATGACTGAGCATTTCATGGAATCTACTTTTATACCCAATCATGGCACCCACCTGTTCCCAATTTGCCTGTTCACCTGTGGGATGTTCCTAATAAGTGTTTGATGAGCATTCCTCAACTTTATCAGTATTTATTGCCACCTTTCCCAACTTCTTTGTCACTTGTTGCTGGCATCAAATTCTAACGTTAATGATTATTTGCACACAAAAAAATGTTTATCAGTTTGAACATCAAATATGTTGTCTTTGTAGCATATTCAACTGAATATGGGTTGAAAATGATTTGCAAATCATTGTATTCCGTTTATATTTACATCTAACACAATTTCCCAACTCATATGGAAACGGGGTTTGTATGTTACTTCTTAATGCATGATAGTTACATGTATGTTACTTCTTAATACATGACTGTTACATGCATGTTACTTCTTAATACACGATAGTTACATACATTTGTATTACTTCTTAGTACATGACTGTTACATACATGTATGTTACTTCTTAATACAAGATTGTTACATACATGTATGTTACTTCTTAATACAAGATTGTTACATACATGTATGTTACTTCTTAATACATGATTGTTAAATGTATGTTACTTCTTAATACATGGTAGTTACATACATTTGTATTGCTTCTTAGGACATGACTGTTACATACATGTATGTTACTTCTTAATGCATGATAGTTACATGTATGTTACTTCTTAATACATGACTGTTACATACATGCATGTTACTTGTTGTCTTGTCTTGATGACATCAAGGCCTGGATGGCCCTAAACTTCTTAAACTTCAATGAAAAGAAGACAGAAGTAATAGTGTTTGGACCTAGTGGTACCTGTGAGCTTCCCCCTGTTGACTTTGGCCCCTTGGCTTTGTACGTTAAGCCCATGTTTACCAACCTGGGTTTTCGTATTGACAGTGATTTTAAATTGGACCGTCAGATTGGCACAGTGGTGAAAGCCAGCTTTTTTTATTTACGTCAGCTGGCTAAGGTTAAAAACCTTCTTTCTAGGCAACAGTTTGAGACAGTAATCCATGCCTTTATTACATCTCAGCTGGATTACTGTAACGCTTTATATTTTGGAATTAGTCAGTCCTCCCTCTCACGTCTGCAGCTGGTCCAAAATGCAGCTGCCCGACTTTTAACAAACACAAGAAAAAGAGAGCACATTACTCCTGTTTTAGCCTCCCTCCACTAGCTGCCTGTGTCTTTAAGAGTCCATTTTTAAAAATTATCTTACTTGTTTTTAAATCCTTACATGGTCTTGCCCCACCTTACCTCTCTGAGCTGCTCCACCTCTATGCCCCCACCCGGTCCCTCAGGTCAGCTGATCAGCTGATCCTGGAGGTACCCAAATCCAAGCGTAAGCTCAGGGGGGACAGAGCCTTCTCTGTTGCGGGCCCCAAACTCTGGAATGATCTTCCACTTCATGTGAGACAGGCCCCTTCTTTGGCTATTTTTAAGACCCTTCTTAAAACCCATTTTTATTCACTGGCTTTTAACCCAGCATGAGACTTTAAACTGTTTTTAACTTTTAACTTTTTTAACTGCTTTTTATCTAACAAAATTGTTCTTAGGGTAATTTTGTATTTGCTTTTTTAATGTGTATTTTACTTCTGTTTTAAATTTTATTTTTTAGTCTGTCCTTTGCCTTTATTTCTTTGTGGTGTACAGCCCTTTGTTTTTCAACTGTGGTTGTTTTTAAAGGGCTTTATAAATAAAGTTGGTATGGTATGGTACTTATTAATACAAGATTGTTACATACATGTATGTTACTTCTTAATACATGATTGTTACATGCATGTTACTTCTTAATACATGATAGTTACATACATTTGTAATACTTCTTAGTACATGACTGTTACATACATGTATGTTACTTCTTAATGGATGATAGTTACATACATGTATGTTACTTCTTAATACATGACTGTTACATGCATGTTACTTCATAATACAAGATTGTTACGTATGTGTATGTTACTTCTTAATACATGATTGTTAAATGTATGTTACTTCTTAATACATGGTAGTTACATACATTTGTATTGCTTCTTAGTACATGACTGTTACATACATGTATGTTACTTCTTAATGCATGATAGTTACATACATGTATGTTACTTCTTAGTACATGATTGTTACATACATGTACGTATGTTTCATGTTTCTTTATCACCCGAGTGGACTTTTCTGTCAGCGTTGTTCTACTTCAGTGCCAGCGTGCTCGCTTTAGTGCTTCAACGGTTTACCACCGACAGGAGAAAGTCAACTGCTTTTTACTATTTTTCAAACGCGTTTTGTTTTATTTTGAAAGAAACGCAGGAAGTCGCTGAGCATTAGTTTGTAACTTTTTTTTTTTTTAGATGGAGCTTGTATGGAAAGGAGTGTTCCACCTTTTTGACCCCGACTTTTAAATGACAGAAGACTTCTACATTAAAAAAACGACATTTATTATACTTTAAACGTTCCGTGTAAGAAAGAAGAATAACGTTTGTACATGGGCACTGTATTTTGTATCTTTGGCCTCGTTCTCGTTTAATCGCTGGTGTTGGACCTCATTAGGGATCTAAAAGACGTCCATGTTCTTTGAGTGTTTCAAATGTGAAATGTGCCGCAGAGTCCCCGCACAAACGAGGCCTGTTCAAGTGGACTTCCTCCCCCGACGCCACTGGGAAGCCCGCGGGAGGCCGCAAATTCAAGCTTCCCAAATTCCCCAAATTATTGAAAAATGACAAAGTTGTGCAAAATGCCACCGCCGTTCCTGATGGACGCCCAGCCCCCGCACCTGCACCCGCACCTGCACCTGCACCCGCACCTGCACCTGCTCCTGAAGACGTCCAGCCTGTGACAGGTAGGATTAAAGACCCTGTGTTCAAAACCAAGGCCTTTTTCCCCATAGGAAATGCAATAATGTGAGAGACCAAAGACATTTTATAGATAGTTTTACGTGCAGAAAACAATGTGACATGGCAATTAGCAGCAAGAGCTACTGGAAGTGGCGGGGGAGGGGAAAGTCTGGGCTTCTCTGCTTAGGCTGCTGCCCCCGCGACCCCACCTCGGATAAGCGGAAGCAGATGGGTGGTGGCAATGTACAATTTTAATTTTAAAAAAACGGCGATGAGCACAACCTTCATACTTTTCTGCGAGTTTTTTCTCGAACTCAAGACTGTTTCTCGCTTTCTTTAACAAAGTGCACTGGCAACTTTCTATGGCGCTGTGGTGGATTATTTTCCAGTGTTTAACTTTTTCCACATTTACAGTCTTATTCCAAAAGGGAATACATTGATTTTTGCCCTCAAAATTCGACACAAAATACCCCATAATAAAAATGTAAAAATAAAAATATTTTAATTTAGCAAATTTAGTTAAAGTAAAAAAAAGATGAAAAATCACATGTACATAAGTATTTAGAACAGGGGTCTCAGAAACGTGCCAATTCCGGCCCGCGAGATGTTATTTTGCGGCCCCCACCTTAATATGAAAGTTTAATGTTAGTGCGGCCCGCGAGTTTTATATGAATGGCGCTTGATAGCGTTGTGTTATTTGGGTCCAAAATGGCTCTTTCAACGTTCTGGGTTGCCTACCACTGCGTTAGTGGAAAAGCGGCAAATGAGTGAAAGCGACAGGGACGTTGCCACGGAGACGAGGGTTTTCTTACGTGCCCGGCTGCAGTCACACCGCGACACCTGTCCGTCAGTAATAACATCCCCGATAACCTGGACCAATTCAAACCGTTATTTGTTTATTTTTATTGTTTAATTTGCATTGCCTCACACGATGAACACTACATATATTTCTATATGACGCCGGATAACACTCCGGGAGCCGACCGCCGTGTTGCTGTAGGGAGGAAAAGCGGAACGACACACATTGTGGAAATAATATTATTCTCCGTACGTCGGCTAAATACAAATATATTCCACAACCCCAAACATGTCTTTTTCAAAGCGTTCAGTGAAGAGAAAGGTTAGTGATGAGCAAAGAAAATTCCAGGAAAAGTGGGAGATGCAATATTTCTTTGTTGAGCACAGGGACACCCCGACGTCTCTTATTTGCACAGAGAAAATTGCGGTGCACAAGGAATACAATTTGAAACGTCGTTTTAAAACTAGACATGCTGAGGAGTATGCAAAAAATGTTTTAGGAAATGTCTTCTTGCAGATTCTGCAGCCAGTGGCCCCCAGGTAAATTCAGTTTGAGACCCCTGATTTAGAACCTTTGCTCAATACTTTTTAAATATATATTTTTATCTTTTATTTAAAATACATTTGCAAAAATTGTTGAACATTTTTTTTTTTTACGTTGTTACATTTCTAGTTCTACTTCTACTAAGTGTTGTATTTGAGATTGTTTATAGTAGAGATGTCCGATATTATCGGCCAATAAATGCTTTAAAATGTAATATCGGAAATTATCTGTATCGGTTTTTTATTATCGGTATGTTGTTTTTTTTATTAAATCAACATAAAAAACACAGGATACACTAACCCAAAAAATCTCCCTCCCACAAAAGGGTTGTTTCTTTCTGTTATTAATATTCTGGTTCCTACATTATATATCAATATATATCAATACAGTCTGCAAGGGATACAGTCCGTAAGCACACATGATTGTGCGTGCTGCTGGTCCACTAATAGTACTAACATTTAACAGTTAATTTTACTCATTTGTATTAATTACTAGTTTCTATGTAACTTTTTTTATATTGTTTTGCTTTCTTTTTTATTCAAGAAAATGTTTTTAATTTATTTATCTTATTTTATTGTATTAATCTTTAAAAAAAGGACCTTATCTTCACCATACCTGGTTGTCCAAATTAGGCATAATAATGTGTTAATTCCACGGCTGTATATATCGGTTTCGGTTGATATCGGTATCTGTAATTAAGAGTTGGACAATATCGGATATCGGCAAAAAGCCATTATCGGACATCCCTAGTTTATAGGGTTAGGCAAAATAAGTGCTCAACTTCAGCCTAAACCCTTTCGGTCTGTAAAATTGTCAGTTTATGAATTCATGGATGTAAAACTGTTTGTTTATCTTGCTGACCGAATAAATAATATACTAAACTAAACATATTATGGGGTATTTTGTGTGGAATTTTGAGGACGAAAATTATTTTTTTTCCATTTTGGGTGCAAAGTTGTAACATAACAAAATGTGGAAAAAATGAAGCGCTGTATTTAGTAGCTTAGCATAGAAAGACATTTTGTCTTCAAGGTTAATTTAAATGTCAAACCCATCTGATCTCCCAGTGGCGCTCACCTTTGAGCAACACCTTGGAGAACGCCACCTGAGCGAGGCCGGCCAGCTTCTACTCAACAGAGAGAATCGTCTCTTTGCGGACCAGCTTGAAGACGAGGCTGCCTCGGGACGCTGGAAGGAGGACGTTGACGCTCTGGCGGCAGACCTCAGAGCCCTGGAGGACGCCGTGCGGCAGACGCTGAGAGACTCCCTCAGCCCGGACCAAGCCGAGGCTCTGAAGTCGGCCGTGGTCTTCATGCAGCAGGAGGACAAGCAGGACCTGCTGTGGGAGAGCAGAGGTGGCACATCGCCCCCTTGGAGGCTCAGCAACTGGAGAGAAGTGCAGGAGAAAACGCTGCGCGGCCTGGTGGAGGAGCGCATGGAGGCGCCGGAGATGCCCGCCGAGAGCCCGGCGGGGCAGTCGTCCATCCAGGCGGACGTGCACGCCATGGGCCGGCAGATGAGGCGGGACCTCCTGCTGGTGGTGCAGCAGGTGAAGAAGTGCTACCCTGAGGGGGACGACATCTGCCAGCTGTACGCCAACCTCTACCACCAGACCTTCAGCGCCAGGCTCAGGAAGGTGGCCGACTTCGGTCTAGACGACCAGGACTGCACCTTCCTGCTGCGCTGGGTCAACGAGTACTACCCACAGTGAGTCTGGAGCACAACACCGACAACCATGTGGTCGCCAGGCCAACTGAAAAATAGATTTTCAGATAAATTGCGATTCTTTTTGGTAACAATTCTTAATCGATTCAAAGAAATCGCTTTTTTTTAAAAAAATAATCAATTCTGTTTAGGCACTCAGACAAATCATATTGTTGCTGTAGATGATCTATAAAACCCAGAACCAGTGAAGTTGTGTACATCGTAAATGAAAACAGAAAACAATGAATGACTGAGCATTTTTTATACCCAATCATGGCACCCACCTGTTCCCAATTAGCCTGTTCACCTGTGGGATGTCCAAAATAAGTGTTTGATGAGCATTCCTCAACTTTCTCAGTCTTTTTTGCCACTTGTGCCAGCTTTTTTGAAACATGTTGCAGGCATCAAATTCCAAATGAGCTAATATTTGGAAAAAATAACAAAGTTTTCCAGTTTGAACATTAAATATCTTGTCTTTGCAGTCTTTAATTGAATATAAGTTGAAAATGATTTGCAAATCATTGTATTCTGGTTTTATTTACCATTTACACAACGTGCCAACTTCACTGGTTTTGGGGTTTGTACATCTGCTGTGCAGATTGACTTTAGAAAAGAGAAATATTGGATACTTCTCTTGTTGCCTTATTTGTATTTGACTCTATTAAATGTTTGGGTAGAATTTTCCCAGCAGGCACGAGGCATTGACACAACGTTGATTATGCGTACACGTCCTTTGAAACAACGTTGAAAAATAGTTGTATTTGTAAATTGAGACAACGTTGACGTTCAACGTTGTTGGTTGACCACATGACAAATCAAAGTCAGAAACCAACATTGATTAAACATTGTCAAAAAGCATATTTTTTTCAACATTGTATATTGGTTGGGAAATGACCAAAATTCAATGGTCAAATCAACATCAGAACACAACATTGATTAAATGTTGTCAAAAAGCATGTTGTTTCAACGTTGTATATTGGTTGGGAATGACCAAAGTTCAATGGTCAAATCGACGTCACAACCTGACATTGATTGAACGTTGTCAAAAAGCATGTTGATTCAACGTTGTATTTGTGTTGTAGAATATTGGTTGAGAAATTACCAAAATTCAATAGTCAAATCAACATCAAAACACGACATTGATTGAGCGTTGTCAAAAAGCATGTCGTTTCAACGTTGTTGGGAAATGACCAATTTTCAATAGTCAAATCAACGTCAGAACCCAACATTGAATAAACGTCAAAAAGCATGTCGTTTCAACGTTATGTCTGGGTTGGAAAATGACCAACTTTTAATGGTCAAATCAACGTTAGAACCTGATGTTGATTAAACGTCGTCAAAAAGCATGTTGTTTCAACGTATTTGTTGTAAAATATTGGTTGGGAAATGACCAGATTTCAATGGTCAAATCAACGTCAGAACCTGACATTGATTAAACGTCATCAAAAAGCATGTTGTTTAAACGTATTTGTTGTAAAATATTAGTTGGGAAATGACCAATTTTCAATGGTCATCTCAACGTCAGAACCCAACATTGAATAAATGTCGTCAAAAAGCGTGTTTCAACGTTGAATTTGTGTTGTGGAATATTGTTTGGAAAATGACCAAATTTCAATGGTCAAATCAACGTCACAACCTGACATTGATTGAACGTCGTCAAAAAGCATGTTGTTTCAACGTTGTTGGGAAATGACCAATTTTCAATGGTCATCTCAACGTCAGAACCTAACATTGATTAAACGTCGTCAAAAAGCATGTCGTTTCAACGTTATGTTTGGGTTTGAAAATGACCAAATTTTAATGGTCAAATCAACATTAGAACCTGATGTTGATTAAACGTCGTCAAAAAGCATGTTGTTTCAATGTATTTGTTGTAAAATATTGGTTGGGAAATGACCAAATTTTAATGGTCAAATCAACGTCACAACCTGACATTGATTAAACGTTGTCAAAAAGCATGTTGTTTCTACGTTGTATTTGTGTTGTAGAATATTGGTTGAGAAATGACCAAAAGTCAATGTTCAAATCAACATCACAATCTTGACATTGAATGAACGTTGTCAAAAAGCATGTTGTTTCTACGTTGTATTTGTGTTGTAGAATATTGGTTGAGAAATGACCAAAAGTCAATGTTCAAATCAACATCACAACCTGACGTTGATTGAACGTCGTCAAAAAGCACGTTGTTTCAACGTTGTTGGGAAATGACCAATTTTCAATGGTCATCTCAACGTCAGAACCCAACATTGATTAAACGTCGTCAAAAAGCATGTCGTTTCAACGTTACGTTTGGGTTGGAAAATGACCAAATTTTAATGGTCAAATCAACGTTAGAACCTGATGTTGATTAAACGTTGTCAAAAAGCATGTTGTTTCAATGTATTTGTTGTAAAATATTGGTTGGGAAATGACCAAATTTTAATGGTCAAATCAACGTCACAACCTGACATTGATTAAACGTTGTCAAAAAGCATGTTGTTTCTACGTTGTATTTGTGTTGTAGAATATTGGTTGAGAAATGACCAAAAGTCAATGTTCAAATCAACATCACAATCTTGACATTGAATGAACGTTGTCAAAAAGCATGTTGTTTCTACGTTGTATTTGTGTTGTAGAATATTGGTTGAGAAATGACCAAAAGTCAATGTTCAAATCAACATCACAACCTGACGTTGATTGAACGTCGTCAAAAAGCACGTTGTTTCAACGTTGTTGGGAAATGACCAATTTTCAATGGTCATCTCAACGTCAGAACCCAACATTGATTAAACGTCGTCAAAAAGCATGTCGTTTCAACGTTACGTTTGGGTTGGAAAATGACCAAATTTTAATGGTCAAATCAACGTTAGAACCTGATGTTGATTAAACGTTGTCAAAAAGCATGTTGTTTCAATGTATTTGTTGTAAAATATTGGTTGGGAAATGACCAAATTTTAATGGTCAAATCAACGTCACAACCTGACATTGATTAAACGTTGTCAAAAAGCATGTTGTTTCTACGTTGTATTTGTGTTGTAGAATATTGGTTGAGAAATGACCGAAAGTCACTGTTCAAATCAACATCACAACCTGACATTGATTGAGCGTCGTCAAAAAGCACGTTGTTTCAACGTTGTTGGGAAATGACCGAATTTTAATGGTCAAATCAACGTCAGAACCTGACATTGATTAAACGTCGTCAAAAAGCATGTTGTTTCAACGTTGTGTTTGAGTTGCTCAAAATCAGGACCTAATTCAACAAATTCTCCACGTTGTTTCGATGTCTCGTGCCTGCTGGGTTAATAAAGTTTTCTTTTTAGTAATGTAACAATCATACAACTGTCACATAGTGTTATTAAGCTAAAGCATTGATGTTGAATCGAGAATCGATTGCTGATCGTATCGTTACGCCCGAGAATGGAATGGAATGGTGTGGTGTCCAAAGATTCACAGCCATAATAGTTGCTTGTTTACACCTGTAGTCCCAAGACATCAAAACACAAACACAGAAGGACACTATGATGATATCATGTTGAAACACAGATACAAAACTAATTAAAATGAGTCAAGTGAAATAACCAATAGCAATTTTGCCTGAGTGAGCAACAAGATGAAATGTTCTCCGTGTGTCAGACTGCTTGAAGAACCGCAGCTGGCTGCCGACATCGACACCGAGGTTCTTCAAGAACTTCTACCCGAAGACTTGCTGTCGCCTCTGGAGGAGCAGTACCTGAGCAGACAACAGGTACTTCTGCACCTTCTCTGGGTTTTAACCATAAACACCACGAGAAACGGGTTAGCTCGTAGCGCAAATGTTGACATTTTCTACACCAGTGTTTTTCAACTGGGGAAATTATGCAACTTCACCTAATTGGTCCAAAAAAATATTTTTTGCAAATCAATAATTATAATAATGTGCCGTTGTCTAGTGCAGTGTTTTTCAACCTTTTTTGAGCCAAGGCACATTTTTTGCGTTGAAAAAATGTGGAGGCACACCACCAGCGGAAATCATTAAAAAACAAAACTCAGTTGACAATAAAAAGTAATTGTCACAAGTGTTGGATATGACTTTAAACCATAACCAAGCATGCATCACTATAGCTCTTGTCTTAAAGTAGGTGTACTGTCATGACCTGTCACATCACGCCCTGACTTATTTGGAGTTTTTTGCTGTTTTCCTGTGTGTGGTGTTTTAGTTCTTGTCTTGCGCTCCTATTTTGGTGGCTTTTTCTCTTTGTTTGGTATTTTTCATGTAGTTTCATGTCTTCCTTTGAGCGATATTTCTCGCATCTACTTTGTTTTAGCAATCAAGAATATTTCAGTTGTTTTTATCCTTCTTTGTGGGGACATTGTTGATTGTAATGTCATGTTCAGATGTACATTGTGGACGCCGTCTTTGCTCCACAGTAAGTCTTTGCTGTCGTCCAGAATTCTGTTTTTGTTTACTTTGTAGCCATTTCAGTTTTAGTTTCTTTCTGCATAGCCTTCCCTAAGCTTCAATGCCTTTTCTTAGCGGCATTCACCTTTTGTTTATTTTTGGTTTAAGCATTAGACACCTTTTTACCTGCACCCTGCCTCCCGCTGTTCCCGACATCTACAAAGCAATTAGCTACCGGCTGCCACCTACTGATATGAAAGAGTATTACACGGTTACTCTGCCGAGCTCTAGACAGCACCGACACTCAACAACAACACATCATTTGCAGACTATAATTACTGGTTTGCAAAAACTATTTTTAAACCAAATAGGTGAAATTAGATAATCTCTCACGGCACACTAGTGTGGTCTAAAAACACTGGTCTAGTGCAGTGTTTTTCAACCTTTTTTGGTATGTAAAAGGTATGTAACGCTTAAACCAAAAATGAAGAAAAGGCAAGTCCCGCTAGGAAAAGGCACTGAAGCATAGGGATAGCTATGCAAAGCAAAAGTAAAACTGGCTACTTTGTAAACAAAAACAGAATGCTGGACGACAGCAAAAACTTACAGCATGTGGAGCGGAGACGGCGTCCACAAAGTACATCCGTACATGACAATGAAGGATAGCGTACGCACAATTTAAATAGTCTTGATTGCGAAAACAAAGCAGGTGTGGGCAATAGCACTCAAAGGAAGGCGTGAAGCTGCTACGGGAGAACACCAACAAAACAGGAAGGGTCACCAAAATAACAGCGCAAGACAGGAACTAAAGCATTACACACAGGAAACAACAAACTCAAAATAAGGCATGACAACCTGGTGGAGTTTCATTTTTTAACCTTTTCTGCTGGTGATGTGCCTCCGTATTTTCTTTATGAAAAAAAATGGGCCTTGGCTCAAAAAAGGTTGAAAAACGCTGTTCTACACCAACAAAGCAAGCATGCAAACGTTGGCATGTTCTTGTCAATGAGATTCTAGTGACTTTGTCGTGACGGTTGTCGTTGGCGTTCAGAGGGAGCTGACCACGTACATCGGACGCATCCTGGACGGGGCCCAGGAGGCGTGGGTGAAGGGGGAGGAGCCCCCCAGGGAAGACGGCTGCCACGTCAGTCATGTGGCCTATGACGTCATCCAGGTAGTTGTAGTCCACAGCAGGACTAGACGGTCGATGCTAACCAAGACGTCGTTTGTCCGCAGCTGGTTAACGGTGCGGTGACGGTGGCGGAGAAGGTGGTGGGTGACCTGCAGAAGGCGCAGAGCCTGACCTGCCCACTGCAAGATTGGCTGCGCAGGTACGCCGCGCCGTCCTCCAAATAGCCCGCGTCGTCACTGTGGCGACGGTCACACTCACCGCCGTGACTCCTTGTTGTCGTGCAGGTTCCGAGCGTTCCAGGTGGTCGTCATCAAGCGCAACAAGACAAACAGCGTGGCCTTCGTCAAAGCCAACCTGGGCTGCGTGGCTCAGTTCAGGTAAGGAATGTTGTTTTGGAAGTAGGATTGTAGCAACATCTGTGTGTGTGTGTAGTCCAGTTCATAAGTCTGTGTACTAATGTGTGTGTCTGTATATCAATCTGTGTGTGTGTAGTCCAGTTCATAAGTCTGTGTACTAATGTGTGTGTCTGTATATCAATGTGTGTGTGTGTGTGTGTGTGTAATCAGATCTGTGTGTGTTTTAAGTTGTTTGTCTGTATTATGATTTGTCCGTGTGTAAAAGTATCTGTCTGTTCTTATCAGTTGTCTGTGTAAAAAAAAAAAATTGGTCTGTCCGTATAATGATTTGTCTGTGTGTAAAAAAAAATAAATATCTGTCCGTAATATGATTTGTCTGTGTGTAAAAAAAAAAAAAAAATGTCTGTCTATACTATGATTTGTCTGAGTGTAAAAAAAAAGTTTGTCCGTATTATGATTTGTCTGTGTGTAAAAAAAAAAAAAAAAAGGTCTGTCCGTATTAGGATTTGTCCGTGTGTAAAAAAAAATGTTTGTCCGCATTATGATTTGTCTGTGTGTAAAAAAATGTGTTGTCCGTATTATGATTTGTCCGTGTGTAAAAAAATGTGTTAGTATTATGATTTGTCCGTGTGTAAAAACTGTTTGCCCGTATTATGATTTGTCTGTGTGTAAAAACTGTTTGCCCGTATTATGATTTGTCCGTGTGTAAAAAAAAAAAAATGTCTGTCCGTATTATGTCTGTGTAAAAAAAAAAGTCTGTCCGTATTATGATTTGTCAGTGTGTAAAAAATATCTGTTTGTCCTTATGTTTTGTCCGTGTGTAAAAAAAAAAAATGTTGTCCGTATTACGATTTATTCGTGTGTAAAAAATATATATACAGTATATATATGTCTGTCTGTATTATAATTTGTCTGTGTGTAAAAAAAAATGTGTTGTCTGTATTATGAATTGTCTGTGTGTAAAAACTGTTTGCCCGTATTATGATTTGTGTGTGTAAAAAAAAAAAAAGGTCTGTCCGTATTATGATTTGTCCGTGTGTAAAAAAATATCTGTTTTTCCGTATTATGATTTGTCTTTTTGTAAAAAAAAAAAAGCTGTTCGTCCTTAATATTTGTCGGTGTGTAAAAAAAAAAGTCTGTCCGTAGTATGATTTGTCGAGTGTAAAAAAATATGTCCATCTTATGATTTGTCTGTGTGTCTTGTGTTTTTGTCGGTATTATTATTCGTCTGTGTGTAAAACAAAAATTTGTCTGTCCGTATTACAATTTGTCTGTGTGTAAAAAACATATATTTTTGTCCGTATTATGATTTGTCTGTGTAAAAAAAAAAGTCTGTCCGTATTATGATTTGTCAGTGTGTAAAAAATATCTGTTTGTCCTTATGTTTTGTCCGTGTGTAAAAAAAAAAAATGTTGTCCGTATTACGATTTGTTCGTGTGTAATAAATATATATACAGTATATATATGTCTGTCTGTATTATAATTTGTCTGTGTGTAAAAAAAAATGTGTTGTCTGTACTATGAATTGTCTGTGTGTAAAAACTGTTTGCCCGTATTATGATTTGTGTGTGTGTAAAAAAAAAAAATTGGTCAGTCCGTATTATGATTTGTCCGTGTGTAAAAAAATATCTGTTTTTCCGTATTATGATTTGTCTTTTTGTAAAAAAAAAAAAAAAAGCTGTTCGTCCTTAATATTTGTCGGTGTGTAAAAAAAAATGTCTGTCCGTAGTATGATTTGTCTGTGTGTAAAAAAATATGTCCATCTTATGATTTGTCTGTGTGTCTTATGTTTTTGTCGGTATTATTATTCGTCTGTGTGTAAAACAAAAATTTGTCTGTCCGTATTACAATTTGTCTATGTGTAAAAAACATATATTTTTGTCCGTATTATGATTTGTCTGTGTAAAAAAAAAATTGTCTGTCCGTATTAGGATTTGTCTGTGTGTAAAGAAACATATTTTTGTCCGTATTATGATTTGTCTGTATGTAAAAAAAAGTATCTGTCTGTCCGTATTAGGATTTGTTAGTGTATAAAAAAGTATGTCTGTCCGTATTAGGATTTGTTAGTGTATAAAAAAGTATGTCTGTCCGTAGTATGATTTGTTTCTGTGTAAAAAAAATAAATCTGTCCGTCGGCGTGTAGGTAAAAAAAAAAAAAAATGTGTGTGCACATCTAAGTGTGTGTGAAGCAGCAACCCTCTATTAGCTGTCTTTTTACACCTGACTTTTGTGACACTTCTGCCTGTACAGCCATTTAAACGTGTAAAAGGATTTGACTGCCACTCCCCCTTGCCCTTCCTCATACTCACCACTAGACAGACAAATCATAATATGGACAACTTAAAACGCACACACACAGATCTGTTTACACACACACACACACATTGAGATACAGACACACACATTAGCAGGCAGACATGTGAACTGGATTACAGATGCACAGATTGAGATACGTGTTTGCAAATAATCTTGCTACAATATTTCCACATGTTAACCTTTATCTTTGCTTTCCTCTCATCCATTCATTCATCCATCCATCCATCCATCTATGATGCACTCAGGGACTTCCTGGTGAAGAAGAGCTGTTTGTTCCCGGGAGAAGTTGGGGAAAGTTGTCAGAGTGTTTTAAGTGACATCAAGCAATGCTCACACGAGTACTTACTGAGCACCGTTCACAAGAACCTAGAGGTAGTACACACAAACACGGCGTACTACGTATGTACGGTACAGTGGTACTTGGCTTTTTTTCTTGCTAATCTGTTCCGAAATGGCCACCAAAATTAACCTGCATGCTTTGCTACGGGGCTCTATTTTCTACTCTGTCGCGTTTCTCACCTTCTTTGTCAGAGGGCTGGCACTTGCAACTTTCTTCGGCCCCATTGTGAATCAGTTGTACCGAGGTACCACTTTACCGTACAACATTGTACGCTTCAATGTTGCGGGGTGCGGCTTCATGAATGAACATAGAAATCCAACCTTGTGACTGTCCCCTGTCACCATGGCAACGCAGCCTCACTACCGTAAACTTGGAACCATGGACTGGTTGAAGAAGTCGCCCTTTGACGGCCTGCGTAACTGCCTGGACGGGGAGATGACACTTCTTCAGGGTACATCAGACTCATGTCACAAGGTACATCTGGTGTTATGTTTAGATCTAATATCAATATCGACATCCATCTTTTATCTTCATCACCATAATCGGGCTATGCGGGGATCCTCGCAGGGTAAAGGCAAATCGAAAAGATAAGAAGGCCCAAAACCATAAAAACGTTTATGAACCTTAAGAAGAACCTTAGAATCAATCCTGAAACACACAGGGAGACAATGCAGTGATTTTAAAAACTGGTGTAATATGGGCCCACCTTCTGGTCTTTATCAGGGCATGTGCGGCTGAATTTTGGAGTAATTGAAGGAGTACACTTATTCAGCCTGTTGTTCACTATTCTTCATTTATTTTAAATTGCCTTTCAAATGTCTATTCTTGGTGTTGGCTTTTATCAAATAAATTTCCCCCCAAAATGCGACTTATACTCCAGTGCGACTTATATATGTATTTTTCCTTCTTTATTATGCATTTTCGGCCGGTGCGACTTATATTCCGGAGCGACTTATACTCAGAAAAATACGGTATATTATTTATAAAGCAAGTTTGAGTATCATTGGCAAATTTTCACCTAGTCCTGGCCTTGGCGTGCTGCCCGCCTTGGCACGCATATATGTGTCCTCTTTTTGGGATTTCAGAATATGGTCAGCCTAGGAAACATACACAATTAGCTAAAAAGCTAGCATAAAATGTTAGCATGATCGGATAAGAGGAAATACCAAAATGCGCCATTTGTACGTGTAAACATACAAAATTAGCTAAAAAGCTAGTATAAAATGTATAAACGAGTACAAAGCTAGTATATTAGCATGCTAGCGGATCGGTAGTTTGTGAGTTCAAACCCCGGCCGTGTCATACCAAACACTATAAAAATGGGACTCATTACCTCCCTGCTTGGCACTCAGCATCAAGGGTTGGAATTGGGGGTTAAATCATCAAAAATGATTCCCGGGCGCGGCCACCGCTGATGCTCACTGCTCCCCTCACCTCCCAGGGGGTGATCAAGGGTGATGGGTCAAATTCAGAGAATAATTTCGCCACACCTAGTGTGTGTGTGACAATCATTGGTACTTTAACTTAACTAAAGCATCAAAAATCATGGTTTTTAGGGAATGTATCTTTTTAAACTATTCAGAGCGTGGCGACTGATTGGCTGTCGCGCTGCATTTCAGGAGCTGATCGGTCAGCTTCACCAGGAGGTGGCGCTGAAGTACGTGCGGCGGCTCCTGAGCGGAGAGCTGAAACTAAAGGACAAGGAGCGGCAGTATCAGGCCTGCCTCACCTTGGAGGAGAACGCCGAGAGTCTACACGACGTGTTCTTCAAACATGTAAGACGTTGTGGACAAAGCTGTGAGAGCAGGTGCTCAGACGAGACGAGTCTGACATGACCACTCTGTGACCTCAGGGCTCCGAGGAGGCGTGGCTTAAGGAGGTCCTCAGCATGATGGCGGGAGTGCTGAAATGTCAGGATATCCCTGCCATCCAGATGCAAGTGGCCCTCCTGGGAACCACCTGTGCTGACCTCAGGTGACCTTTCCATGACCTAACACTTCTTGGGTTTCTCTCCCACTATTTATGTGGTCCTTTTTATTACCACGACTGGACAGTTGGTTTGCTTAAATGCAATATTTTTTATACATTATAAACAACCCAACACATGAAAACTCTTAATGACGATAAACAAATGAGATAGAGTCCTGCTGTAGGAGCACTTGCATTCAGAGAAGGAGCTACACCATGTTTAGATAGCAGTTTCAGGCATTGGTAACAAAATGTGGATTGTTACCATCATAGCTTGATCGTCAGAGATGTTTGGTTATGTAATCTGTGATATTTCTACCTGAATAAAAGCATCCGATATTCTGTAGATTACATGTTAATAATAATAATAATAATAATGGATTAGATTTATATAGCACTCTTCTAGACACTCAAAGCGCTTCACAGAGAAGTGAGAACTAGAGATGCCGATAAATGCTTTAAAATGTACTATTGGAAATTATCGGTATCTGTTTCAAAAAGTAAAATTTATGACTTTTTAAAACACCGCTGTACGGAGCGGTACACGGACGTAGGGAGAAGTACAGAACGCCAATAAACCTTAAAGGCACTGCCTTTGCGTGCCGGCCCAGTCACTTAATATTTACGGCTTTCACAAACACACAAGTGAATGCAAGGCATTCTTGGTCAACAGCCATACAGGTCACACTGAGGGTGGCCGTATAAACAACTTTAACACTGTTACTAATATGCGCCACACTGTGAACCCACACCAAACAAACATTTCGAGAGAACATCCGCACCGTAACACAACATAATCACAACAGAACAAATACCCAGAACCCCTTACAGCACTAACTCTTCCGGGACGTTACAATATACACCCCCCGCTACCACTTCAATAATAAATATGGCAGTGCCATGTTGGCATTTTTTTCCATAACTTGAGTTTATTTATTTTGGAAAACCTTGTTACATTGTTTAATGCATCCAGCGGGGCATCACAACAAAATTAGGCATAATAATGTGTTAATTCCACGACTGTATATATCGGTATCGGTTGATATCGGAATCGGTAATTAAGAGCTGGACAATATCGGAATATCGGATACCGGCAAAAAAGCCATTATCGGACATCTCTAGTGAGAACCCTTCATTCATTCACACCTGGTGGTGGTAAGCTACTCTCATAGCCACAGCAGCCCTGGGGTAGACTGACGGAAGCGTGGCTGCCCGTTGGATCATCATTCATTCACCATGAATACCATGATTTGATTAACGTGGACCCCGACTTGAACAAGTTGAAAAACTTAATGGGGTGTTACCATTTAGTGGTCAATTGTACGGAATATGTACTGTACTGTGCAATCTACTAATAAAAGTTTCAATCAATCAACACCAGTGTGAGCGGCACTGGGGGCAAGGGTGTAGCGTCCTGCCCAAGGAGCGAACCTGCAACCCTTTCAGGTTTCTGGCACGGCTGCTCTACCCACTACGCCATGCCGCCCTGTTTTTGTTGTACACGTTAATGGTATTCATATCTCTGTATGACAATATTTTAACCTTCTCTATTGATTAATAACATGTAATATTCAGCCTGCTAAACATTCTGTACATTCTGATACTATCAGTCAGACTATAGACTTTATTTCCCTCTGCCAGAAATCATTTATGTAGGTAGAAGTATCACAGATTACATAACAAAACATCTTTAAATAAGTAAAGTCGTAATGTAATTTTCTGTTTTGTTATGTAGTCAGACCGGACGTGACACCTTTATTGTGATTGGACTGATGAGGTGTCTTGACGACGGGAAAGTCTCCGATAAAATATGACTCGAGTGTAACAATCTACATTTGATGTCAATAATGCACTCAACTGTAATCCAAACACGGACGTTAAGTTCCACCTCTCTGAGTGAAGTACATTTGCCACCTGTAGGTGTTTCCATTAAAGGGCGTTTTGCGTCAAGAGCCGTGATTCTCGGGAAATCTCGTCCTGCGAGACTCCGTTTTGAGGAAGACGGAGGCTCTGCGTTTCCGTGGTTTTGGAGCTGTGATTGCAATGGCAGCCACAGCTCTTGCCGTGATTGTGGATAGAAGACGGAGGCAGCGGGCGATCGCTCGAAGGCAACGTCCTTACGTACGGCAGCGGCCACGGACAAGGTTTTTTTTTGGTGAACAAGGAATTCACAAACAAATTGTGGTTTCAAGGGCCCCCTCGACATTTTTCGGGCATGTGGGTCTATCTAACATAATAGTGAGAGTCCAGTCCGTAGTGGATCTAACATAATAGTGAGAGTCCAGTCCATAGTGGATCTAACATAATAGTGAGAGTCCAGTCCATAGTGGATCTAACATAATAGTGAGAGTCCAGTCCATAGTGGATCTAACATAATAGTGAGAGTCCAGTCCATTAAGGATCTAGCATAATAGTGAGAGTCTAGTCCATAGTGGATCTAACATAATAGTGTGAGTCCAGTCCATTAAGGATCTAGCATAATAGTGAGAGTCCAGTCCATAGTGGATGTAGCATAATAGTGAGAGTCCAGTCCATAGTGGATCCAACATAATAGTGTGAGTCCAGTCCATTAAGGATCTAGCATAATAGTGAGAGTCCAGTCCATAGTGGATCTAACATAATAGTGAGAGTCCAGTCCATAGTGGATCTAACATAATAGTGAGAGTCCAGTCCATAGTGGATCTAACATAATAGTGAGAGTCCAGTCCATAGTGGATCTAACATAATAGTGAGAGTCCAGTCCATTAAGGATCTAACATAATAGTGAGAGTCCAGTCCGTAGTGGATCTAACATAATAGTGAGAGTCCAGTCCATAGTGGATCTAACATAATAGTGAGAGTCCAGTCCATAGTGGATCTAACATAATAGTGAGAGTCCAGTCCATAGTGGATCTAACATAATAGTGAGAGTCCAGTCCATTAAGGATCTAGCATAATAGTGAGAGTCTAGTCCATAGTGGATCTAACATAATAGTGTGAGTCCAGTCCATTAAGGATCTAGCATAATAGTGAGAGTCCAGTCCATAGTGGATGTAGCATAATAGTGAGAGTCCAGTCCATAGTGGATCCAACATAATAGTGTGAGTCCAGTCCATTAAGGATCTAGCATAATAGTGAGAGTCCAGTCCATAGTGGATCTAACATAATAGTGAGAGCCCAGTCCATAGTGGATCTAACATAATATTGTGAAAGTCCAGTCCATAGTGGATCTAACATAATAGTGAGAGTCCAGTCCATAGTGGATCTAACATAATAGTGAGAGTCCAGTCCATAGTGGAGCTAACATAATAGTGAGAGTCCAGTCCATAGTGGATCTAACATAATATTGTGAAAGTCCAGTCCATAGTGGATCTAACATAATAGTGAGAGTCCAGTCCATAGTGGATCTAACATAATAGTGAGAGTCCAGTCCATAGTGGAGCTAACATAATAGTGTGAGAGTCCAGTCCATAGCGGATCTAACATTATAGTGTGAGTCCAGTCCATTAAGGATCTAGCATAATAGTGAGAGTCCAGTCCATAGTGGATCTAACATAATAGTGTGAGTCCAGTCCATTAAGGATCTAGCATAATAGTGAGAGTCCAGTCCATAGTGGATCTAACATAATAGTGTGAGTCCAGTCCATTAAGGATCTAGCATAATAGTGAGAGTCCAGTCCATAGTGGATCTAACACAATATTGTGAAAGTCCAGTCCATAGTGGATCTAACATAATAGTGAGAGTCCAGTCCATGGTGGATCTAACATAATAGTGAGAGTCCAGTCCATAGTGGATCTAACATAATAGTGAGAGAGTCCAGTCCATAGTGGATCTAACATTATAGTGAGAGTCCAGTCCATAGTGGATCTAACATAATAGTGAGAGTCCAGTCCATAGTGGATCTAACATAATAGTGAGAGTCCAGTCCATAGTGGATCTAACATAATAGTGAGAGTCCAGTCCATTAAGGATCTAGCATAATAGTGAGAGTCTAGTCCATAGTGGATCTAACATAATAGTGTGAGTCCAGTCCATTAAGGATCTAGCATAATAGTGAGAGTCCAGTCCATAGTGGATGTAGCATAATAGTGAGAGTCCAGTCCATAGTGGATCCAACATAATAGTGTGAGTCCAGTCCATTAAGGATCTAGCATAATAGTGAGAGTCCAGTCCATAGTGGATCTAACATAATAGTGAGAGCCCAGTCCATAGTGGATCTAACATAATATTGTGAAAGTCCAGTCCATAGTGGATCTAACATAATAGTGAGAGTCCAGTCCATAGTGGATCTAACATAATAGTGAGAGTCCAGTCCATAGTGGAGCTAACATAATAGTGAGAGTCCAGTCCATAGTGGATCTAACATAATATTGTGAAAGTCCAGTCCATAGTGGATCTAACATAATAGTGAGAGTCCAGTCCATAGTGGATCTAACATAATAGTGAGAGTCCAGTCCATAGTGGAGCTAACATAATAGTGTGAGAGTCCAGTCCATAGTGGATCTAACATTATAGTGTGAGTCCAGTCCATTAAGGATCTAGCATAATAGTGAGAGTCCAGTCCATAGTGGATCTAACATAATAGTGTGAGTCCAGTCCATTAAGGATCTAGCATAATAGTGAGAGTCCAGTCCATAGTGGATCTAACACAATATTGTGAAAGTCCAGTCCATAGTGGATCTAACATAATAGTGAGAGTCCAGTCCATGGTGGATCTAACATAATAGTGAGAGTCCAGTCCATAGTGGATCTAACATAATAGTGAGAGAGTCCAGTCCATAGTGGATCTAACATTATAGTGAGAGTCCAGTCCATAGTGGATCTAACATAATAGTGAGAGTCCAGTCCATAGTGGATCTAACATAATAGTGAGAGTCCAGTCCATAGTGGATCTAACATAATAGTGAGAGTCCAGTCCATTAAGGATCTAGCATAATAGTGAGAGTCTAGTCCATAGTGGATCTAACATAATAGTGTGAGTCCAGTCCATTAAGGATCTAGCATAATAGTGAGAGTCCAGTCCATAGTGGATGTAGCATAATAGTGAGAGTCCAGTCCATTAAGGATCTAGCATAATAGTGAGAGTCCAGTCCATAGTGGATCTAACATAATAGTGAGAGCCCAGTCCATAGTGGATCTAACATAATATTGTGAAAGTCCAGTCCATAGTGGATCTAACATAATAGTGAGAGTCCAGTCCATAGTGGATCTAACATAATAGTGAGAGTCCAGTCCATAGTGGAGCTAACATAATAGTGAGAGTCCAGTCCATAGTGGATCTAACATAATATTGTGAAAGTCCAGTCCATAGTGGATCTAACATAATAGTGAGAGTCCAGTCCATAGTGGATCTAACATAATAGTGAGAGTCCAGTCCATAGTGGAGCTAACATAATAGTGTGAGAGTCCAGTCCATAGTGGATCTAACATTATAGTGTGAGTCCAGTCCATTAAGGATCTAGCATAATAGTGAGAGTCCAGTCCATAGTGGATCTAACATAATAGTGTGAGTCCAGTCCATTAAGGATCTAGCATAATAGTGAGAGTCCAGTCCATAGTGGATCTAACATTATAGTGTGAGTCCAGTCCATTAATGATCTAGCATAATAGTGAGAGTCCAGTCCTTGGTGGATCTAACATAATATTGTGAAAGTCCAGTCCATAGTGGATCTAACATAATAGTGAGAGTCCAGTCCATAGTGGATCTAACATTATAGTGTGAGTCCAGTCCATTAAGGATCTAGCATAATAGTGAGAGTCCAGTCCATAGTGGATCTAACATAATAGTGTGAGTCCAGTCCATTAAGGATCTAGCATAATAGTGAGAGTCCAGTCCATAGTGGATCTAACATAATATTGTGAAAGTCCAGTCCATAGTGGATCTAACATAATAGTGAGAGTCCAGTCCATGGTGGATCTAACATAATAGTGAGAGTCCAGTCCATAGTGGATCTAACATAATAGTGTGAGAGTCCAGTCCATAGTGGATCTAACATTATAGTGAGAGTCCAGTCCATAGTGGATCTAACATAATAGTGAGAGTCCAGTCCATAGTGGGGCCAGCAGGAAACCGTCCCGAGCGGAGACGGGTCAGCAGCGCAGAGATGTCCCCAACCGATGCACAGGCGAGCGGTCCACCTGGGGTCCCGACTCTGGACAGCCAGCACTTCATCCATGGCCACCGGACCCGTGCCCCCCCCTTCCACAAGGGAGAGGGGGGCAGAGCAGAAAAGAAAAGAAACGGCAGATCAACTGGTCTAAAAAGGGGGTCTATTTAAAGGCTTGAATATACAAATGAGTTTTAAGATGGGACTTTTTGTGGAAACACTTGAACATCATTACCATGACCAGGTTCTTGATGCTGTATTTAGGGTTTGCACGTTTCTAGGAGTAATGGAAACGCAGCTACTGAAGTGTGTCGCAGAAGGACGATGGAAACACTTTTCCCGCATTTACAGGGCGGTCTCTTGGTCTCGCTTCCAATCGGTCGGCCGGGGGTAGCGAGGCGGCCCACATGGCCCGAACAATGTCGAGGGGGCCCTTGAATCCACAATTTGTCCGTCAATTCCTCGTGCACAGTTCTCTCCCAGAAACCCCTTCTTCACGGCCGCTGCCGTACGTAAGGACGTTGCCTTTGAGCGAAACCTCCGTCTTCTATCCACAATCACGCCAACAGCTGTGGCACAGCTCCGAAAACCACGGAATGGCGGGAGGAGATTCTGCGAGGATTACAGCTCATGGCGCTAAAGACAAACTGCTCGTGTTGACCAGCCCTTCCTCAGTGTTTTGTCCTTCTCTCCGCAGTGAAAAACATGTGCTGTATCTGCTAAAGCTCAAGAAGAACCTCACCAAGGAGGACAGGAACAGCGTCCTAGCGATTATGTCGGAGATCCACAACGGTACCGCCGAATCTCGGCCTTTTTTCTCCCGACTTTAGGTCAAATAGTGGGCGAGCGTGCCAGATAGTGGGTCGTATGGTGCTAACATCTGGTTGTTACGGTCAGCTGCATGATTGTGTGAGTGGGTCTTTTATTTTGTACAATTCCGTTTCTATTTATGTTGCAGATGTTACGTCAATAAACACAAGTGACGATAAAAGTTGTTGAGCAGGGGAATTTCCCCCTCATTAGACTAGTGTCAACATGAAACCGGCCCGCCTCGGGTGTAATTCGCGGCTTTGAATCCTGGAGGCTGACTCACCAGCATCACCGGCAGCCAAACGTGCCGCCAACAATTCCCGGAAATCATTGAGCGGGAATAGGAGGCAAACATGT